>NC_077228.1:290566422-290866422 GCF_027887165.1 Monodelphis domestica | reverse complement strand
TAGGAATGAAGGGCCTTTCCTAAAAATAATAAACAGTATATATCTAAAACCATCAGCAAACATCATCTTCAATGGGGATAAACTAGAAGCCTTCCCAATAAGATCAGGAGTGAAACAAGGATTATCACCTTTATTATTTAACATCGTACTAGAAACACTAGCTGAAGCAACTAGAGAAGAAAAAGAAATTGAAATTATTAAAATAGGCAATGAGGAGACAAACTATCCTTCTTTGCAGATGATATGATGGTCAACTTAAAGAATCCTAGAGAAACAACAAAAAAGCTAGTCGAAATAATCAACAACTTTAGCAGTTACAGGATACAAAATAAACCCACATAAGTCATCAGCATTTCTATATATTTCCAATGCATCTCAGCAGCAAGAATTAGACATAGAAATTCCATTTAGAATCACTCTAGACAATATAAAACATGTAGGAATCTATCTGCCAAGATAAACACAGGAACTATATGAACACAACTACAAAACACTCTCCACACAATTAAAACTAGATCTAAACAATTGAAAAAAGATTGATTGCTCATGGGTAGGATGAGCTAACATAATAAAAATGACAATCCTACCCAAATTAATTTACTTATTTAGTTCCATACCCATTGGACTACCAAAAAAACTATTTTACTAAATTAGAAAAAAAAAAAACATAACAGAGTTCATTTGGAAGAACAAAAGATCAAGGATATCCAGGGAAATAATGAAAAAAAAGTGAAGGAAGGAGGCCTGCAGTCCCAGATCTAGAACTATACTATAAAGCAGTGGTCATCAAAACAATTTGGTACTGGCCAAGAGACAGGAGGATCAGTGAAACAGACTTGGGGTAAGTGACCTCAGCAAAACAGTCTATGATAAGCCCAAAGACCCCAGCTTTGGGGACCAAAATCCACTCTTTGATAAAAACTCCTGGGAAAATTGGAAGACAATATGGAGAGATTAGGTTTGGATTAACATCTCACACCCTACACCAAGATAAACTCAGAATGGGTGAATGACTTGAATATAAAGAAGGAAACTATAAGCAAATTAGGTGAACACAGAATAGTATACACTTCAGATCTTTGGGAAAGGAAAGATTTTAAAACCAAGCAAGAGCTAGAAAAAATTACAAAATGCAAAATCAATAATTTTGATTATATCATATTTAAAAGGTTTTGTACAAACACCAATGCAACCAAAACTAGAAGGGAAGCAACAAATTGGGAAACAATCTTCATGACAAAAACCTCTGACAAAGGTCTAATTATTCAAATTTATAAAGAGCTAAATCAATTGTACAAAAAATCAAGCCATTCTCCAATTGATAAATGGGCAAGGGACATGAATAGGCAATTTTCAGTTAAAGAAATAAAAAAATAAGCACATGAAAAAGTTTTCTAAATTTCTTATAATCAGAGAAATGCAAATCAAAACAACTCTGAGGTATCACCTCACATCTAGCAGATTGGCTAACATGACAGCAATAGAAAGTAATGAATGCTGGAGGGGATGTGACAAAGTTGGGACTTTAATGCATTGCAGGTGGAGTTGTGAATTGATCCATCCATTCTGGAGGGCAATTTGGAACTATGCCCAAAGGGCACTAAAAGACTGTTTGCCCTTTGACCAAGCCATAGAATTGCTGGGTTTGGACCCCAAAGAGATAATAAAGAAAAAAGACAAATAAGAATATTCATAGCTGCAGTCTTTGTGGTGGCAAAATATTGGAAAATGAGGGGCTGCCCTTCAATTAGGAAATGACTGAAAAAATTGTGGTATATGTTGGTGATGGAATACTATTGTGCTCAAAGGAATAATAAAGTGGAGGAAATCCTTGGGAACTGGAACAACCTCCAGGAAGTGATACAGAGTGAGAGGAACAGAACTAGGAGAACATTGTACACAGAATGTTGTGTATACTGTGGTACAATCGAATGTAAAAGACTTCTCCATTAGTGGCAATGCAGTGATCCTGAACAACTTGAAGGGATCTACAAGAAAGAACACTATCCACATGCAGAGGAAAACTGTGGGAGTAGAAACACAGAAGAAAAACAACTGCTTGAATACATAGATCAAAGGGATATGGTTGAGGATGTAGACTAAATGAGCATCCTAATGCAAACACCAACAACATGGAATTAGGTTCTGATCAAGGACACGTGTAATACCCAGTGGAATTGTGCGTCAGCTATGGAAGGGGAGGGGGAGGGAAGGGAGGGAAAGAATATGATTCTTATAACCAAGGAATAATATTCTAAATTGACTAAATAAATAACCTACAGAGAAACAAAAAGAAATGAGATCATTAGCTCACAGAAGAAATGACAAGAATACAATTTCTGCCTCCACAAATCTAGTACTGTCAGGTGGAAAAAGAGCTTACTTGGGTTTAAAAGGAAAACTCAGTAGGGTCTGATGGAAGTTGTAGAGAGACAGATTCTAGCCAGATAGAAGGAAAAACATTCTAGCAATTAGAGCTGTTCAAAAGAAGGGTGGACTGCCTCAATAGAGCATGAGTTCTTTAATCCTCAGTGCCTTCAAAGAGACTAGATGAATGGTTGTTAGAGATATTTTAGGAGATGAATCCTATTTGCTTATAGATTGGTCTAGATATATTATCAATAGGGAGCCAAGTGGCGCAGTGGATAGACACCAGACCTGGGGTCAGGAAGACTCATATTCCTGAATTCAAATCTGGTCTCATACACTTACTTGCTGTATGACCCTGAGCAAGTCACTTAACCCCATTTGCTTCAGTTTCCTCATGTTTAAAATGAGCTGGAGAAGGAAAATGCAAATCATTCTAGTATCTTTGCCAAGAAAACCCCACATAAAGTCACAGAGTCAGACATGACTGAAATGGCTGGACACCTATGACAAAATGATGGTGTCTTTTTTAATACTGACATTGAATAAGTGCAAATATGTTGTGTGTCTTTGGTTTGGACATATTCTAGCCATCTCTCCAAGATCATAAGTTTCAGAGAAGTTACCAAATGCATTGGTAGAGGGAATTTCATTATCTGGGAGTTCCTTCTACAGAAGAGATCATAATACCTGTCCTTGTCGCTGATCCAGGGACAAGAGTCCCCAAAATTATAGTCTGAAAGGAACAATTTTTTTTATTTTTCAAATAGTATTTACCTATTTTAGAAACATTTTACACATTTAATTTCAAGACTAATAAGCAGAAAACTAGGTTTGATCTGCTTTTTTGTGCTGTTTGAAAACATATTCAGTGAAGTATTAGCTAAGAAAGGAAAAAAAAAACAAAACTAAATAATCCTTCCTTTGGGAGAAAGTCTGTTTTAATTATTAAAATAAGATTTATTTGCAGAGGGTAGATCTGTCCATTTTATATGGATACTTGAGACAGAGCTACTTACTTTTCTTAAATAGTAAATCATTTTTAGAGAAGAGATCTTTACACTGATTAAGTCTTTTTTAAACTGGTTTGGATCCTCTCCTGAGGAATTATTTATCTGCACATATTTCTGCTAAAGGCTAATGTTTGCAGGAGACAAAAACAACTCCAGGCTTGTTTTTCCATTTTATAGTTCGCATTCAAAATCTATTGCGGGTTTTAAGTGAGAAATTACACCTTGATTCTGTTCCCCCTAGTAAATGAAAACAGATTTGTATTTTGCAAATATGTTTGAGTTTCAGAGTTCATCTGTTTATTTTCCTTTGGCTAGGTGGTACAGGGGATTGAGTACTAGGCTTGGAGTTAGGAAGACTCATCTTAAATTAAAATTCAGCCTCAGACACTCACTAGCAGTGGGACATTGGATGAGTCACTTAACCCTGTTTGCCTCAGATTCCTCATCTGTAAAATGAGCTGGAAAAGAAATAGCAAGCCACTTCATTATCATTGCCAAGAAAAGCCTAAATGGGGTCATGAAGAATTGGATACATCTGAAAAGACTGAACAACAATAGCAAACAACTGCCTAACTTGAAAATGAAGATAGAAAAAAAAAGGGAACTAATAGTTGACTTTAGTTGACTTTTGCATTTTTTTTTGTATTTTGTATACAAAAATGCAGTGAATGAATTTGCAAATTTTTCCTACTGCCAAGATGCCAGATTTTAGTCTACTCATAAAAAATATTTGCATGTATAGGATATTCTTGATTTTAGTGGTAGTTGTGCTCCAGAAAAGTAAACCTTATTCTGGATACTCTAAAGGAACTCACTACTTATAGGAATCCTTTTATAAAATGCTGGTAAGCAAGGAGAAATAATTTTTAGAGTATTTAAGGCCCTCTTAAGGATAGCTATATTTCTATCAATTTTATGAATGTTTCTTCTCATAACAATTTCTTTATGAAATTTTATTTATTTACTGTAATTTTTTATCCAAAAAATTTCTTTTTATTTTGCCTAAAGTAAATGCAGAGGGTACTTGCTATGCTTCTTCACAGGCTATGATTGAAAAAAACAAACTCTTCCTAATCATTTTGGGGGGATCACTGAGAGTTGCTATAAAGTGTTGAAAATGATTGATGCTAACATGCCTGTCTTTACTCTACAGATTTTTTTTTCTGAAAATGGATTCAAAATTCTGTTGCTGTGTGTTCTTCACACTGTCTGCATTAACATTTTCAGTCGCATTTTCTGAACTACAACATGAGCAAAAAATTCTGCTGGTTTCTTTTGATGGATTCCGTTGGGATTACATCTACAGAGTACCCACACCCCATTTTCATTATATCATGAAGTACGGTGCCTATGTCAAGCAAGTTACTAATGTTTTTGTTACAACAACCTATCCTAATCACTATACTTTGGTGACTGGTCTCTACCCAGAGAGTCATGGCATAATTGCCAATGATATGTATGATTCTACTCGGAACAAAACCTTCTCCTTGGAAGACATGAACATCTATGATTCAGAATTTTGGGAAGATGCAACCCCAATATGGATCACAAATCAAGGTGCAGGACATAACACTGGTGCCGCGATGTGGCCTGGAACAGATGTGAAAATACATGGAAAATTTCCTACCTACTATTTGCCTTACAATGAGTCTGTTTCATTTGAAGACAGAGTCAGAAGACTTATTGAATGGTTTAAGTCCAAGAAACCCATAAATCTTGGTCTACTTTACTGGGAGGATCCTGATGAGATGGGCCATAATTTAGGTCCCGACAATCCCCTCATGGACTCTGTTATTTCTGATATTGACAATAAGTTGGGGTACCTCATCAGCGAGCTGAACAAAGAAAAATTGTGGGACAAAATGAACCTCATTATCACAAGCGATCATGGCATGACACAGTGTTCTGGGGAAAAGATCATAGAGCTTGACCAATATGTTGATCCAAATGACTACATCCTGATAGACCATTCACCAGTTAGAGCCATTTTGCCAAAAAAAGGTAAAACCCAGTTCTGATTGTCCTGATTGGCCATTTTAAAAGAGAACTTTGTTCTTCTTTATCCCTTTTGTCTTAACATAGCTTGATCTCTGTAACCAAGCTAGGGAGCTTCTTAGGTAAGTGCTTCTAAGATCTCATTTTAATATGCTCAGCTGTGTCATAGGAAAGGAAGGAGAAAAGGAAATAAGCATTTATTGAGTGCCTACTACTGATGAGAGCCAAGCATAAATAAGTATACATATATATGTATATGTGTATCATACATACATGCATATTTAATTATACATTCACCCACATGCTTACACAGGCATATGCTTGTATTATCCCCATTTTATAATTGAGGAAATTGAGATAAAAGTGACTTGCACAGCATCATAAAATTACAAAGAATCTGAGGTTGGAATTAAATTCAGGTCATTGTGATTCCAGGCCCAGCTCCCTATCCACTGCACCACCCACCTGACTTTAACATAGCAATAGTAATATTGTTATTGATCAGTCGTGTCTGACTTGTTGTGACTCCATGGAACATAGCTATCCATGGGGTGTTCTTGATAAGTATACAGAAGTGGTCTGGCATTTCTGTCAGGCAATCAGAGGTTAAGTGACTTGCTCAGGGTCAGACAATTTGGCAGTTTCTGAGGTTGGATTTGAACACAGAACTTCCCTTCTAGTGCTCTATACATTGTGCCTCCGAGCTGCTCCAGAATTTTATTAAGGAAAGTACCCAGGACCTTCTAGAAGTTAGGAGAACTGGGTTGGAGCCAGGAGTATATGACTGAAGCCAAATCATTTAACCTCTTTTGTCCTCCTTTTCTTTATCTGTGAAATGAGGGGACTGAATCCGAAGAGCCATTCTCAACCCAGTCCTGAAAAGTCCTTCCAACCTTAATAATATATTAAATGGTATATCTTTTGCCATAATAGACCCCTTCAGAATCTGATTCGATGACTATTTTGTTGTGCCTTTCAGGAATGTCTTACTCTTCATGAATCCTTGGCAAAGATATCAGACTGGTTTACCATTTCCTTCTCCAGCTCATTTTACAGATGAGGAAACTCAGGCAAACAGGGTTCAGTGCCTTGCCCACAATCATATAGCCAGAAAGTGACAGATTTCTTTAATAAAAAGAAACCTTCTGTCTTAGTATCAATTCTAAGACAAAATAAAAGCAGGGGCTTGGCAAATGGGATTCAGTGACTTGTCCAGGATCACAGTGTCTAAGATCATATTTGAACCCATATCCTCCCACTTCTAGAACTAGTACTCCATCCATTGTGCTACCTACCTGCCCCTCTCCTTTAGTTTTCAAGGGATCCCCTAATTCCACATTTTTCTGCTAAATCTTACCTTCTCTCCTTTACCTTACTTTCTTTTGCTTGGGTATTAGCCATCCATATCTAACTGACAAACTTACAATTACATGGTAATATTTTATTTCCCTGGTAAATGCATAATATATTCCAAGCAGAAAATTCCTTATATTGCACTTTCCAGATCTGCAGATGAATCAATGCCCCCTTTTTATTACTTTATTAATTCTTTAAAGCGAGTTTACTTAAAACAAGGAATAAGCTCTTCAGTCTTCCCTGCAGTGTTGAGGCATGACAGGGAAGGGAGGAGTCCAACAGAATTTCTCCACATAAAAAGACTAAATAAATGTTGTTGTATTCTATCAATTGCTTTTCACTGACATAGTTCATCTGTGTTTTGGAAATGTTGCTGTATTAACTTTTTCTTACTCAGGAAGATCCTTTTCCAAACTGCCCTGGCCTCAGTTTCTTCATTTGTGAGATGAGAGCGTTAGATCAGATGACTTCTAAGAGCCCTGCAAGCCTATTTTTAAAAATGTGATTTGTAAAATTAAAAATTATTATTTAAAAATTGTAATTTTCAGTGGCCAAAGAACTTTTGTTTTATTTTTTTTTCTCAGAGAAAGCTTTTTTTTGGATTTATAATGCACAATCTGGTTTCAGTTTCCTATATTTCTCCACTCTTCTCCAGGTAAATTTGATAAGATTTTTGCAGCATTGAATAATGCTCATCCTAACCTGACTGTTTATAAAAAAGAGGATATTCCAGACAGATTTCATTACAAGTACCATCAGAGAATTCAACCCATCTTAATAATGGCTGACAAAGGATGGACCATTTTACAGAATAGATCCAATTCATTTATGTGTAAGTATTTTGCGGTATATTGCTTCAATGTAATTATTTTCATGAAGAACTGTCATCCTGGGGATTAATTATTGCTTAGATAACCAATTAGCCTTCTCTACTCATAGTTAAGCACACCTGCATGCCCTAAGAATTGAGCATTCACCTCCTTATAGCAAACAATTTACTCTGTTTTCTGAGGATCCACCCATAGTCAATACCCATCCTTCACTCAGCTGCTAAAGTGATTTTCCTAGAATGGGGTATCTGATCATGACACCCCTTCCCCCACCATCACATACATACACACACACACAAATACACACACACACACACACACACACACACACATACACCAGCTGAATCATATTAGACTAAGATCAAATGTTAAATCTTTTGTTTGGCATTTAAAGGTCTTTATAAACTGGCTCCTTGTTCCTTTCCCAGTATTCTTTACTCCAGACTCCCCTACATGAACTCTGCAATCTAGTTTTTCTGACTTTCTTGCTATTCCTGGAATAATGATGCTCCGTCTCTCCACTCTTTGCTTTGGTGCTAGCTAACTTGTACCTCATGCCTGGAATGTGGTGCCTCCTCATTTCCACCTCTTTGGTTCCTTGGCTTCCTTTAATATTTCCTTCAAAACTTTGCCTTCTATCTGGGGCCTTCCTTCCCTGGTCTCCCTCTCTCTCATTCCCAGACCCTTCCCTCTAAAGATTGCTTTCCATTTACTCTATATCCATCTTATAGGTACCTAGTTATTTCCATGTTGACTTTCCAGTTAAAATATAAACTTCCTGAGGTGAGGGAAGGGACAATACTTTTGTCTTCCTTTGTAGCTCCAGGACTTATTGACTGTCAACATAGTTTATAGAACAGGTGTGTCTGAAAAGGACATGAATCTAATTTATAAATATAATCATTTTTCATCATTTTATAAACTTGATCACTTCTGGAAGTACTTTACCTCTACCAGATTTTCAGTTGGTAGCTTTAAATTCCTTTTGGTTAATTCTATGTTATAAATCAGATTCTTTATCAAGGAAGGAAGGAAGGAAGGAGGAAAGAGAGGGAGGGAGGAAAGGAAGGAATGATAATATCCATAATTCATATTTCTTATCTGATTTTTTAAATTTTAATTTTTATAAATTTTTTCTTCTCCAGATTATATGTAGATTACATTTCTAAAAATCATTTACACCTATTTTTTCCTACAGAAAATTAAGTGAAGAAATACCTTTAATGGCACCATGGAATTCAGGCAGCTTGATAGTGACACCTAAAATAAGAAGGCCCAAGTTCTAATCCTATGTCAAATGATTACTGACTGTGTGAACTTGGGCAAGTAGATTAACCGTTCCCAGCCTGTTACCTCAGCTTTAAATTGGGGGTGATGCTGGCATCTACTTCATAGGGTTATTGTGAGAGTCAAATGAGACAATAATGTAAAGGGTTTTGCAAACCTTTAAAAGCTATATGAATGCAAGCTTTTATTATTTTAGGGTGCTGTGACGGATAATTTGAAGAGACTTTGGAGGAAATTTAAGGTCACTTGATTACTTTTTGACAGACAGGGTGTTTGCTTTGTTTCTTTCTTGATCTCATCACATACTTTCCTGTAGCAAGTATAAACCTGCCAATGTTGATCAAGTTCCTGGTCAGTCCACCTTTGAAACAGAAAGTCTTTCTGCATTCTTCATATATCATTTCATCAGCCCTGACTGCTTTGCCTTGCTTGCATGCTGATGTTATGCCATGTAAACCTGCCTTTGGAATGCATGAACCAAATTATTTGCCCTAAATTTCCCATCCTTTGGTCCCTCCCCCCATCATTTCACAGTGTCAGAAATTCTCCAAACTTTGACTTAAATAATGCAAAAACACAATGCTGACTGATGATGAATCCACAAGATCAAAGCTCACTCTTTTTTAGCCACTTCCTTTGATTAGCCATGTTTCAGCACCGAGTCTGATAAATAACTAGAAAGCAGGGAGACAAACTTAGCAGTATTTACACATCCAAGTGAGAGCCATACTTTAATTTCTTTGAGAAGCTGCATACTTATTCAAAGGATTCTACTGTGGCTCTAAACATTTTTAGAATCCCTAATTTAGAGTTATCTTCTGATATAGCTTACTAACTACAAAAAAAAAGTCATTCTCCTAGTTAAAAGAGATCTACCTTATCTTTCCCTTAATCCTTTCTCCTCTGCTATCACTGGCTTGCCACTATTCAGATTAGTACTTCCAAACAAAAACTAAATACTGGTTGAGAATCAAAGTCCCCCAGGGTGAGTGGTTTGGCCATGGGCAAGACCAAGATTCAGAATATGCAGAACACATCCCATAGAAGACTGACATAAATTCATGTTCATGCATTCTGTGGGATAGAACACTGGGCCTGGTGTCAGGACAGATCAAGTTCAAATCCAACCTCAGACACTTATTGTGTAATCCTTAATCTTTGTTTGCCTCTGTTTCCTCATCTATAAAATGGGGATAGTAATGGTACCTACCTCTCAGGATTGTTGTGAGAATCACATGAGATAGTGTTGTAAAACATTTAGCATAGTGTCTGGCACATAGTAGGTGCTATATGTATATATGTATGTATATATATATATATACATATATATATATATAATTGGGCATAATTGAATGGTAAATTTTGAAGAATTTTGGAATTTGGAATTCAAGTTGAAGACTACCTATATAATTCATAGCATGTGGTCTAGAGAGATCATCCTGTTTGACTTCCCATTTATTGAAAGAAATTGTAGTATAACTTCTGGGTAAAAAGATACTTTCAAAACCAGACCAAGTTTGTATTTAACTTAAAAATATGAAAAACCAAGTGATTATTTCAGTGTCAAGCAGCTGGCTAACTCATCGGTTTTGTTTTTACAGTAGGTAACCATGGTTACGATAATGCACTTTCTGATATGCATCCGTTGTTCTTGGCCCTTGGTCCTGCTTTCAAAAAGAATGTTTCAAAGGAATCCATAAACTCTACAGACCTGTACCCTCTGCTGTGCTATATTCTTGACATTCCTCCACTGCCACACAATGGATCACTGGCGAACGTAAAGGAACTTCTTTCTACAACAGCCCCCAAAGCAATTTCACCCAGTGTGATGACTCCACAGAGCAACATGAATCTAAAGGTTTACAAACTACATTCATATGCTTACTTTGTGGGCGTCTTCCTTGGGAGCATCATAGTGATTGTGTTTCTTCTAGTGTTTGTTAAGCATTTAGTTCACAGCCAAATGCCCACCATACAAGAGCGGAATGCTGAAATAGCTCAGCCATTGCTATGGTCTTAAGAGCTCTTTGGAACAGAGAACTTTATAGCTAGGTGTTTGTTGTTTTAAAAAAAAGGTGTGATTTCAGGAAATCAACTTCAGAATTTGCATAGAAAGAACATAGTGTTTTATACAAACACACATCACAGTTCACCCATGTACCATACATACAACTAAAGTTCACAATGCTCTTTACCTGCATGAGATTAAAAATATAACTAAGGGCATGTCTTTATTTTATTCTTTAGTTGGGGAGAAGGTTAATATCCAATGTTTGTTTTTTGTTGGTTTAAAAAAACAACAACAAAAAAAAAAACACCTTTACCTTCCATCTTAGAACAAATAATAAATATTGGTTCCAAGGCAGAAGAGTGGTAAGGGTTAGGCAATGGGAGTTAGATGACCTGCCCTGGGTTACACAGAGAGGAAGTGTCTGAGGCTAGATCTGAACCCAGGACCTCCTATCTCTAGACTCAATCCATTGAGCCACCCAGCTTCCCCTTAATATCCAATGTTAAGCAATATTGGACATGTTGTGACTTTTCATCCTTTCAAAAATTTAAATTTTCAAATATACAATGCACTTTATGGACTATTGAGTCCTAACATTTGGCCAATTGATGAAAAACAGAACTCATCATGCCCATCACTAGCAAAATTTTCCTGATAAAAGAAGAGGTGTGATTCTCTGCCTACAAGAGAGATACAAAAGTTGCTTCAAAATTACATAATACGTCTCCTTAAAAATTAGGAGACCTAGATTAAATTGTCCTCAGCTAAAAAGGCCCACCTTTCCTACCCTTATGCCTACCTGTATTGGTTGAGAGATTACTTTTATCAGGTAGTCTCTTTAACCAGAGAAATCACAGGTCCAGTCCCTTTCCTGTAACATTACAATCAATATTGATGAAATACCTTTTCTTCTAAGACCCTCAAAACAAAACATAAAGTGGAGAAGATTATCTTAACGATAGCTTCAGAATAAACATGAAAAAGGCTAGGCATACATGAATTAGTAACTAGCAAGAATTAAGTTTAAGCCTAAGGTTATATGTTCAAAAAATACTTATCAAGATAAATGGACTATAAATTTAAAGCTTTTAAAGAAGAAGGTACTTTGCTAGGGGCTGGGAAGTGGGGGTCATAGATGAATTGGTTTTAGGAATTTTTTTTTCATTTCCATTTAGTACTTGTTATGTGTCATATGTCATCCCAGCAGCCCCTTTCATTCCCAACTGTATCTTAGCACAAAAAAATGTATTTTAAAGGCACTTAGGTAGTGAGATGAATAGTTCCTGGGTCTGGAGTGAGGGAGATTTATCTTCCTAAATCAGGTGTGGTCTCAGACACTGGGTAAATCACTTAACCCTGTTTGCCTCAGTTTTCTCATTTGTAAAATGAACTGGAGAAAGAAATGGCAAATCACTTCAGTATCTTTGACATGAAAACCCCAAATGGGGTCATGAAGATTCAGACTTGACTGAAACAATTAAACAACAAACACTTCAAGTTTAAGACATTTTTTTCAAGTGTTTAAAGGGCTTCTCAGAGGGAAGAGAAAAGAGAGGTGGTTTTTTCCCCCTCTTGTTTTAAGTAATGGGAAATGACATCATTTCTCCTAATAGATAAATTCTCTAAGTAGGTCAGAAATGTAACTCATAGAAAATCTTTACATATAAATTGATATATATATACATATATATTTGTACTAATGACTAACAAACAAGCTGCTAGAAGCATAAAAGAATGGTAAGAAGTGTGAAATTTTAAAGAGCTACTATAACTGCACTTTAATGCTTTCTAAAATAATGTGAACAGACCATTTGTTGGATAATAGTACTATTAATACACATTAACACCTGAGTTGTTTTATATAATAATGAATGATGGCACCTAGGCTGATTACAAGTTTATAAGTCTCTTTAAGCTGTGAAACATGATACTGATATTTAATCTCAAGAAATCTAGAACCTGAGTCAGCCATCTTGGACAATGTATGCATCAATTTTGACTTTCCATTTTCCTGCTTACCTTTAATGTTGGGATGTTGCTATGTGGATGATGTAAATAGAATGTGTTGTCTTTAAGGGTCAACTGCCCATTTTTTAATTTGTTTGTATTTTGCGGGGTGGGGGATGTCTGTAAATGCAAGTATCATGAAGCCAGATTTTCCTCCATTCTAGAAGTTTCTGATACAGTAAACAATAAGATGTAAGAAAAATTATTTAATAATGAAGAAAAAATCAACCTTGTAATGATTCCATTAAAATTAAGATTCTAATATACATGTATGATTTTTCCTTTATTTCTAAATATTTGATTTTCAACTCTTAAGCTAACAAGAAAGACTGCACTGGAAAATAAATCATGCTGGGTGTGGGCTAATTCCAGCTAGTGGGGAGATTGAGGCTGTAGATTTGGAGTTTGGAATTTCGAGGCTGCAGGAGGTTAAGCCTATCAGATATCCCCACTATATCTGACATCAATATGGTGAGCCTACAGAAGTGGTAAACTGTCCTGGGTCCCAAATGGAGCAGGTCAAAGTTTCCATGCAAATCAATAGTGGAAATCATCCCATAAATAATTATTTTACTTCCAATCTGGACAAGATAGGGAGATCTAGTCTTAAAAAAATGAAACAAGAATGGAAAATAAAATCTGAGACACAGTAAATTTCCATTTCTCAGTTACTTTTTTCAGGATTCTGGCTGGCTACATTTTCTCATGTGAATTAATCAACAAATATTTATTAAATGTGTTATGTGCCAGTCATTGTGCTTGGTGCTGGAGATATGAAGATAAAAATGAAACAGAAAATGCCCTTAAGGGGCTCATGTACTAATAGAATAGATAGCAAATATGGAAAGTTTCAACTGTAAACCAAATGGAAAAGTTCTATGGTTCTTAGGGAGTGACGACAATTCAAATGTTAAAGTCTTTCAAGTTATTATTTAATGTCACTATTCCTAATGCTCTTTAGTTTGGTATCCTAAGCTATTCCCATTAGGGTCTAGACAATAAAAAAAATAATAAATCAAGCCCTGACCATAATATTTGCTGATTTCCAAGGTGTTAATATTTAACATTAAAGATTTAACAATTGCCTCTCAAGATCTGGTTCCAAAAATGGTGGTCACGGTAACAATGGTGTGGTTTGACTTGTCTGTCACATGTTGTCTCCTGTCTCTCCCTCATAGTGATGTCTTGATGCTTCAACTAAATTGGCGTCTGCCCTGTGTGTGGCAATTAGTTGGCATTTGGAGGGTATAACTCTCCATTTCTCCTCAGAAGCTTTCCCCCATTTGGTCAATTGTACATGTAGTAGGTTTAATTATTCTTGGCCAAATTACCTTCTAGTTTTCTTTTCTTTTTTGTGTGTGTGATTTTTTCCCAAGAAAATCTTAAAGTTAGTTTAGTACATTTTAACACCTTGGGGTAAGACAAGATTTTTTGTTTTTTAATTTAAATTTCTTTACTTATTATATTTATATTACATTAAAATACCCAGTTAACTCCCTTCCTCTCCTCTATCCATTAAAGAAGGAATCATTTGACAAAAAGATATGTGTAATAAAATGATGTCTTACTTATTTCTGTTTATCAGTTCTTTCTTTGGAGAGGGACAACATTTTTGTGCTACAAACTTTTTCTTAGGATAATGTTTTTTAAATTAATAAAGTACATAGGATTATGTAGAAATCTAGTTATGCAGAAATACATTGATCATTTTTTTTCTCTAAAATTCATGAGGTCCAGAACCCTGGGTAAGGCATGGTGGGGAAAAAAGTTGAAACTGACAGCAAAGTTGTTTATTTTTCACTTTTCTGTGAATTCATTTGATTCTACTGACCCTAATTTTTATAGATGAAAGAAATTATTATTAAATGCTAAAATATTAAACTGTTTCAAGGTTTATACACCAATCCCAAGAAGAGGAAGGAACAATATCGATTATTTCCTTTCTCCTTGAGCTCCCTTCTTTTCACCTTCATAACAGATTTCTTGTCCCTACCTTAGTGTTGATTATATTTATCTTCATTATCTACATTCCACCTTGTATAGAAAGAAAATTGGTTCCAGAAACTAGTTGTGTTTTCCCTTTAATTGCTAGAACCTTGACTGGTGCCACACTGTGAGCCTGAATATATCATGGAAGAAAGCACTAAACTTAGAAAGTCAAATAAATATTCCTAAAATTCAATGAGTCTCCAAATTTCTCATTCATCAAACCCACAAATTATATAGATGTTAGACAAGGTGAAATAAGTCAAAAACAGAAGCAATAAACGAAATCCTAGAAAGCTAGGGCTTTCTAGAGCATCTAGTCTAATCTCATTATTTTACAAACAATAGACAGAGACTTGAAAATGACTTGTTCACTTGGTCACTCAGGCATTAAGTGACTGAGTTTGGATTTGAACCCAGTTTATAAAGTGAACATAAATAGAAAAGGAGGCTAATATTAAAATCCATGTCTCTAGATGCTGGCCAGTTTTCTCTTCCACATGGCTCTGCTTCCCTTTCATGGAAAGATTTAAGTCATATTGTCAATTCTTGACTAGAAAACAATAATAAACATTTATATAGGGTTTATTATGCATTAGACACTGTTGCTAAGGGCTTTGTAATTATCTCATTTGATCATCCCAACAACCCCAAGAGGTAAGTACTATTTACTATCCTTGTGTCCATTACTATGCTAGTTGCTGAAATCATAAAGGCAAACAGCACATACTAGCAATAGGCTTTCATGCTAAATTGCCAAATCTAATGGCTTTTTCTCAAGCCCCATCATTTTGGACACCTGAAGCAGTCGACACTTTTGACCACTTTCTTCTGAATATCCTCTACTCTCTGGGTTTTTGTGACTTGGTCTCTCTTGGTTTTCCTGTTTTGATTTCCTTTGTCAAATTAGGTCCATGTCTTATATCCTAATTGTAGGTATTCTCTACCCTCTAAATTCTGCCTCTCCTTTCCCTTTCCTAGTACACTCATCAAGGTTCAGTTATCAATGGCTTCCCAATCTTATCTCACACCAGTGGTTAGTTCATGAGTGCTTACTAACTGGTTCTCAAAATAATAGTAATGATGACATTTATATAGCATCTATGTGCCAGGAGATGTGCTAAGCACTTTACAAATATCTCATGTGATTTTCACAACAATCCTATTATCCTCATTTTTCACATAAGGAAACAGAGGAAATTTTAAGAAAAATGTGATTTACCCAGGTTCACACAGCAACTGAAGCATCTGAGGCCAGAGTTGAACTTCTGATTCCAGGAAGTGTGTGTATATGCACATATGTGTAGGTTTATTATAAATTTTAAAGACATACAGGATATGTAGCACACAATTTACAAATAATAAAATATGTAATATTCTATTATAAATTGCATACAGGCAATTGAACATCACAGAATAATTTTTATTTTTTGCTGAACTCTTGTATCTGTAGCCAACTTGTGGTTGCAAATGAACCACTATGTGATAAATGGAGTTGTCTCCTAACCTACTCTTTTCCCAATAAATTTATTGACATTATATCAAATATGCGATCTACTGTTAAATTGTTTCTCACCCTCAGTACAAATCATGTTCATTAAACTGAAACCTCTTTAGGCTTCAGCATTTCTGACTATTGTGCAATAATACTATCTTTTTATCTTTTAATATAACTGCAGAGGTTGGAACATTGTTTGATTCTACATCATTATCTATGAAATCTCAGAGAGTATTGAAATCAATTCCATATTTTACAATTTCACTTAGAAAATACATTTTTCTACCAGCCATAGTGAAATTAATTCTTCATAAGGCCAAATAGATGATGGTCCTAATAAATCAAAATAATTAACAATATTTTCATTGTTATTTGTCTGTTAAAAGACCTCATGTGTTGAATTGTACTTTCTAAATAACATTCCTAAGGAAAAGCATTATTTTTATTAAGTGAAATGTCTAAATTTATCTTAATCACATCTTCAACTTGAGATTGATGCTTTCCAAATATTAATCCTTAAATTTTCCAAAGCCTTTATTACGTGTTTGATTAAATTTGGAAACTCCTGAATGTTAATTGGTCTAGTCTGCACTACATTTAAAAGTGATGAAAATTCTTGCCAATCATTACAACAAGGTCTTGCAGGAAATTGTTACCTGATTTCTTTGTCAGATTAGAATAAGGAACATACACATATGATGGAGAATATGCATACCATTCAGTAGCAGGCACTAAAACACTATATTTTACATTCATATCAGTCTTTGTATTCAACTAATTTAATAATTTATAAGTTTATTTGGCTAGCTTCGATCTCATTTAACTTTTATCAGTTGACAAATTTTATACAGAAATATTTTTAAATGATTAACTTGTTTCATTTCAAATATCCCATCATTAAATGAAAATTACAATCAATGATTGAAATGATTATAATTATAGTGTCTCAGGTTGGGACAGGTCAACCAAAAGGCATCTGCCTTGGCATGCCTTGTGCCCAATCAGGCCACTTAGCCTATTAGAGTCTTGACTATATGTCTCCATATACTTGTTCTCCCAACTCCACAGAGCTTTTCATATCTTTAAAAAACGGATACTTTTGTTTTATATTTCTTTCCCTGCCCCATCACAGAGCTCTCCTATATGACAAAAGATTTTTAAAGGAAAAAGAACAGCAAAATCAGTCAATATGTTGAGAAAGTCTGAAAATATATGCAATTTTTCACATCTAGAGTCCTCTGAAAATATTTGGAAAGGAATGTGAGGAGGCAGAGGAGTATCTTCTCATATCTCTTCTTCAAGGCCAGACTTGCATTTTGAAATTCTGCAATACACTTTCAATCATTTTTATGGTTGCTCCTCCCAGTTATATTGTTGTAGGCACTGTATTTAGTTGTTTCTTTGATTCTACTAATTTCACTCTGCATGAAAATTCCTCTTTTATGCTTCTCTGTGTTCATTATTTGACATTGTTTCTTACAGCACAGTGATATTCCATAACATTCCTGTGCCACAATCCATTTTGCTTTGCCCATGGACATCTACTTTGTTTCCAGTTCTTTGCTATCACAAAGTGCTGGTAGAAATACTTTGTTGAGTATGAGTATCCACACATCTTTTTCAGTTTCCACTTCTCCAGCATCTGGCATCTTCATCAGGAAGCCAAGTTCCTCTTGGAGTGTGGTCTCTGCTTGAAGTGACCCAGGTTCTTTTAAGGGCCACTTGATGGTGCAGGACCAAATAACTTGAGTTAAAATTTAATCTCTTCCAGGTCTAAATCTAATAATCTCCCTCTGTTCTTGAACATTTCAAGAACTTAAGAATGTCTGCTTCCCCCTCCCCTCTTCCCACCATCTTCATATGCTAAGTGTTTGCTCACCTTGGATATGGGACAATCTCCTGGTCTTGGCTGTTGTCTTGTTAAACTTTTTGAGCCTAACCTGAATCCATATTTCAGGTTACAGGAGAGCTGAAGTCACACCTGTGTGGGAAATCCACCTTATATATTTTACTTTTGTATTTATGCTAGCTCTCGAGTTCTTGTTACCTTTGTGTTTATTAATTTCCTCCCCTTTTCCTCAACTTTAACTTTTTGAAGATGCATTGGATAAACATTAAAAAGGAAGGGGATGAGGAAATTAATGGTGGCTAGAATAAAACAATTAGCCCATGCTATAAAATTCTGACTTCAGATGCCTCATTTTGTTCAATTCTACATGACTTTATGCTAGAATTAGACATCACATTTGGAAAGGTTGTAGTGGCTATTGCTGGGCTTTCCAGATTCATAGTGTCCCTTGGAGCAGTGAGATAGATGATGCAGCTTTAAAAAGACTAAAATAAAGCCTATTTTAAAAAAAATTACTAATAAAATACAAAAGACAACATGTTCATAATATAGAAGCAAAATTCTGCTTGTTGCAAAAAGTAGAGAATGAAGTAATTGGCGACGAAAGTTAACTTTGTGGTAGTCTGCAAATCAAAAAACAGTAGTTACTAATCACCACAATAGCCTTATCTATTTGGTACCTATCAACAAGGGGGTGCCCAAGAAGATTAACATAGCAATAATTACACTCCAATCTTCTTCAAAGTGAGGGATCCCTGCCTTTTACGGGGTCCCAGGATGATCCCAAGAGATGTAGGATGTGTTGGTGACTTTCAGCCTGTGTTGATGAGCTAGGTTAGCTAGGCTTGCTTTTCCTAAGGCTGTCATCCCACAGAGGTGAGGGTAATTTTTCCTTGGAAGGAATTGAAATGTGTTAAAATGAATATAGACAAAGGCAAACTTGCAGAAGACTCTGGGAGAAAAGTAGGCAAGAACCTTGTGGAAGAGACTGCATGCCTGGAACCATTTGGGGTCACATTCTGGACTGAGAGGGAAGGATAAGTGAGAGGACAGAGGCCCAGGGGATCTTTTTGCCTTGGAACACTGAGTGGGAGACGGGAACTTCCTGTGGCCATTTTGATCCATTACAGGGGGTTTGGCTGAGTTCTAGATCTACCTGAGGAGAACCAGTAATTCAGAGACTCTTTACTTGATCCTGACCCTCATCCTGATCTCGCCTTAGTGCTGAGATCTGGTTCCTGGATATTTTATCTGCATAAGACAAGTTTCCGAGCCAGACCACTCTTGGCTTAAGCTTGTTGACTTCTAGCTAAAACCTTATAATCTTTACTTTGTTCTCGTACTTGTGGACCAGTAGTCAGATGGGACCAAACCGGTACATAAGAAGTGGGAGGTAGAACCTGGTAGCTTAGGGGACTCCTTTTACCTTGGTGCACTACCCATCCTGCTATTTATAAACATCATTTATTTGAACATCAAAGAGCATTCAGATTTTTTGTTAAACTTACAGAGGGCTGATGTGGCTGACCCCTGGGCCAAAGATAGGCCAGAACTACTGTTTGGGTCAGCACTGATCCAAATCTAAACCCAAACTATTAGTCGTGTAACCCCCATTCTTTCACACTGGACTCAGGATTGGTTTGGGCCAGGTGGCTAAGGCTTGAGCCATTGACAATGCTTCTTGGTCCTCTGAATAGAAAAGCCAGTGATTTCTTTCTAAAGTTTCAGACTGTAAAACAAGTATATCCAACACTGGGGAACTATGCTCAACTGAAATAACAATTTATCTTCTGAAAAATACCCTTCCTCTGCAAAGTAAATCCTATTTTGTTAACTGTTAGGTAGAAGTGTTTCATCTTTTTAAGTGTCTCAAAACTGAGGTAGAATCCAGGCTGAAGTATACTTCTTTATGCACTAGATCAAATTACCTGTTAGTTTTAGTTATTAGTTGTGTCTGATCTCAATGTGTTCCTATTTGGAGTTTCTCCAGTTTATTTGACAAATGAGAAAACTAAGCAAATAGGCCACAGTGACTCGCCCAGGATCACATAGCTAGTATCTGGGACCAAATTTGAACTCAAGCCCACTATACTACATAGCTACCCAGGAAAAAATTAGTTAAAATAGCAAACTACCAGAAGATGTATGTTTAGCTCCATTTAACTAATCCAAGGAGAACTCTTCCCCTTCCCATATCATCCCACTACTAAATGTTGGGGCAGCTTTATTGTGTCTTGTCACAACAGTGGGTGCTTCCCATGTTGCATACCACAGTGAAGAAAAATGCTAGTTATGGAACTACTCTTAAGCCCATAAACCATAGACAGTTTGGGATGAATCATAATTTAGACAAAGATGACAACAGCTAGAGGGTGGGATGGATAATTTTAGTGTGTACTTGGATCTATGTTTTTGCCATGAGAGAACTATTGCTCTGAATGAGAAGACAGTCACTCCAAGTGACCTGGCTTAACTTACTTTGGTAGTCACTGTGCAAGTATGAGTTTGTAACACTGCTAAATGGCTTGAAATGTTTGTTTTCTGAGAACAGAGAAAAAATTTTAATGGCCAGAAAACTATTGCATTTATTCATAGCTAGTACTAGTATTTATATGCACTTTAAGTTCTCAAAGTGTCTAACAACAACGCTGTGGGGTATGTAATATTACTATACTCATTTTGAAGATGAAGAAACCAAAGCAGGACAAGTGACTTGCCCAGATGCATATAGCTAGTAAATGTTCATTATGTACCAGGAACCTATGATCATCAAAAAAACAAAGTCCTTGATCTCAAAGATATCACATCCTATTAAGGACAAACACGATATACATTGAAAATTAAATATAAAATATAATTTCCGCAAAGAGAGAACAAAGAATGGGAGAAGGCAAGCTATGGATCAAGAAACAATTATTTGTAGGAAATAGTATTCTTATAGTAGTAGCACTTGTGCTAAATTCTGAAGTAAACTGGGGATATTAAGGATATGACATAGAAGGTATGTACAATGAGGCGAAAAAAAAAGGCTGGAGGTAGATTGAAACCTATAAAAGGCAAAGAAAGGAATTTGTATTTTGTCCTATAGGCAATAGGAAGCCAGATGTTAGAGCCTCTTGAGGGGAAGACTGACAAGGTCACACCTGGACAAAATATCAGTTTGATAGTTTTGTAAAGGACAAATTGAAGAAGCAGCAGCTTAGTCAGGTTAACAAAGGGCCATTTAGGAGGCCAGGCAAGAGATAAATGGAACGTGTGATTAGAATGAGTGGAGAAAATGGGATGGATGTGATATTATGAAGGCAGAATTATCTTGGCAATAGATTTAATGGTGAAAGAAGGGGGAGGGAGAAAGTTGAAAGTAACTGTAGGAGCCTTCAATAAAAGTAGGGAAATTAGAAGAGATGGAATATGGAGATAATTTGATTTAAACTATTGTTTTTATATCCCCAGCCCATAGCAAGTGTTTAATGCCAATTTGGTTAACTACTAAATAAGGTAAGATGACAGCCATTTGTTAAAGGGCAATCACATATCTGGAATAAATCTCTTTTGGGTAAGTGGCCTGAGAATTCCCCAATCCCAATTTCTCTTAAATTTCTGTGCGTAAAATGATGCAAGTTTTATCTATCAACACCAAAGTGTCAACTATAACCTCTGGCTTAGAATGATGTCTTTTCCTTCTTTAAGTGCTTTAAAAAGTTCATACAATTATACTCCACCTGCTTTGGAATATTGGGGGGGGATCATCCCAACCGTGCACACTTAGTTAAAAAACTAGTATTTGAACTTTTCTCCAGTTATCTCAAATGGAAAAAGAATTTCAAACTATATGGACAACTGCCCAAGATCTTTTAATATTCTAAAAACTAAAACTGTGTTAAAGTTCTTCCAAATCACCTGTTGTACTTTTGAAATTCTGCTTGGATTTCTTAAGCCTTTTTACACTTTGGTTTTTACACTTGTAAATTAAATATTATAAAAATACAAATACTTTATTAAATACCTACTGTGCACAGCCTACCAATAGTAGGTTTTGGAAAAGGTACAAAGACAAAATACTTGTCCTGATAGGGGGATATAATAGAAATACAGACAAGAGAAAGAGTCCTGAGTGAAGCAAGTCTACAGGAAAAGACTATTACCCATATTGGGCAGGGGCAGGAATAAAAATCAGGCTAGGTAAGTATAACCACATAGTGTATACATAATGTGTTTTTACTGGCAACCCTCTGATTCTTGAAAATGTTCGTCAGGTTACTGAAATTAACGTCATCATAAATAATCAGTGATATATGCCAGGGTCATCTAGGTGGCTAAAAGCACCTTGAATAAAATGTTGAAATATTAAGGTCATGAGCGATATGACAAAATTAAAGCAAAAGAAAAAAACAGGCACAGCTCTAACCTATTTTGTAATAAGAGTTCATATTTGACAGCTGAGAACTGAGAGCCAGCCAAGGAGGAGGAGTCACTCTTATTAAAGTGCACTGGTCACTCCTTAGTAGCTAATCCTCTCTGGTTTGGGAATAATAAGTTCCTCCAGAGCAGTGGTTCTTATTTTTAAGTCAGAGCCTCAAAGTTGTCATCTAGGGAAGCAATTATGGTGAAGAAAAGGCCAACCACCATCTGCATCAACTCCCACCTATGGAGAGGAGGCACAAGTAAGCAAGCCTCACTGAAGCAGCATGTGCTAAGCAAGTCATAGTCACCACTCCCACCCTTGACAACTACTTCTCTGATCCTAACAGAGACACCCAAAGAGTCTTGAGCCTAAGCCCCAGACTATGGAGCTTACTTCTAGATCAGGCCCCCGATGACAACTGAGGGGAGCAAGCACCAAGGAGAAGCGCCCCCCCCCCCATTCCTTACCACCACTGCACTAACTACTGTTGGTGACTGATGAGGAGAACCAAATAGGAGCCCCTGAGGTGGCAGTCTCTCCCATACCTTCTGGTCCTGCTTATGGTTATCATCCTGGGAAACCTGCAGAGATGCAACTCTGTAACTGCTTCAATTGCCAGAGCGACTGAAGACCCAGAAATATCACTGTATCCAGACAGAATCATTCCATATTGAAAATATGTTAATGATTTAAATATGCATTATTATCATCTGCTTTGTTGATGCAACTAAAGACCAAGGGCCCTTTCCATAGAGTGCTATCTCCTATGACAGTGATGGTGAAATTTTTAGAGATGGATGCCAGGTCTCACCCCCTCAGAGACTGAGTGCCATGCCCCCCACACACACACACATGGGGCTGGGTTGTGAATGTCTTCAGGCAAGGTAAAAAGGGGGAGGGGAGCAGCTCTGCAGAGTCTTTCTGGCTTTGTAGAAATGAAAGGGGGGGGGCAATGCATGACTACAGAGAGCACCCTTCCTTCATACCATAAGTTCACCATCAACTGTTCTATAATAATGTGAGATTCAAGAGAGCAGGGACTGTCTTGATCTTCTATTTATATCCCAAACAGGTAACTCAAGAGTCAATACTTAATACTTTTTCATTATTGCAAGGCTTTAAAAGTTTACAAAGTACCTTACCCTCAATATTTGACCATTTTACAGATAAACAAACTGAGGTTTAATGATTAAATGACAGGCCCATGAGCACACTACTATAGCTGAACAAGGACTTGAAACTAGATCTTAATAACTGAAGTCCCATGTTCCTTCAACCACACCACCATTGCCTATTGGTACAGCTTACCCTTAGAATAAACACAGCAGAGAATTTGAGGATAATTTTTATTAGTGAAGTGTTTTTAAAGGCATCTGCAAAAATCTTTCCATAGAAATCCAAATGATAAAGTCAAAATATAAATATTTTACTTAAAACTTAAGGCACTCCACTTTTTAAAGTTCATTTTGTCCCATTTGCTTTATTCACACACAACATTTTATGAGGGAAAAATGGATGAACATTTCAAATCACCCTTTTCCTTTCAACAACCACCTTTATCAAGAAGGGGCAAGTATCTTCTCCAGCCACCACCTCCCTCCATTACCCACACCCTTCCCAGGCCTTCAGTGCTCACCAGATACTGGCAAAAAAAAAGGTCATTCAGAAACCATGAAAAAAACACTTTCAATTCTCCAGTGTCCTAAGGAACTTGATATTCAAGTTCTTATAACAAGCATAGCAGATCCCTGTAGGAAATATCATATGAATGGGTTCAGTTTTTTTGTTGTTCATGGGAATAGCAGAACTATCCCCATTATGTACTAAAGACACCATCTAACAGTTTCACTCTTAATTGAGAAACATTCAAAAATCTATTACCCTTGACTTACTGACATTGTTGAAACTGTTATCTCGTAATATACATTTTATTTTCCAAGTGGTATAAAAAGATTGATATCAGACTTACTAATCAAGCATTTGAAATGCTTACCAAAATGTTATAGCAGTTTTATTTGAAGGTTAATTTTACTAGATATTTATCACCAGTGCAGCTCCTGGTTTATTTTCTAGAGTGGCAGACTAAAGTATTCATATTGTAAATGAACTCAAAGTATAATTTAATAATAAACAACTTTTCATCCCTAGTGCTGTTCTTCTTTGCCCCTAGAAAGACATACATTAACTGTCAAAAACAAAAAAGAATCTAATCATGTTGGGGGATTTACTAGATAAATGCATATTCTTGTTTGAAAATAATTCATTAACAAAGCAAATGTTACATTTACAAAGTTGAGATTTTCATTCATAAAGGAGTCACAAAGACTTTATAAGGATTAACCTACTGATTCACTTTATTTTAAGGGCACTCACTCCAGACAGTCAAATGCCCCAAATTTTAAAGTTCTGAAAACATTTTTCAATTTAGTTCTCCTGGGTTAATTTTGTTCTACAAGTAAGTTTTTCGTCTGAATGCTTACACTAATTCATAAAAATAAACTAATACTCTTTTTATGTTACCTATTCTTCCTGGCCCTATAATTAGAGGAAAATGGGATACAAATATTTGTCAAAAAGGCAAAATAATCTTTGTTTATGCACCCTCAATAGTTAATATTCCCTCTAACCGGCATATACATTAGTCACACAAGTTATTTCTGCAGATGTGGTCTGGGAATTTGTTCTCAAGGCCAAATGACCTAATTAATCAAAGAACTACACTACCGGGAATGGGTCCAGAGTTTACAACACTGCTCAGTTTGATAATTCATAACAATACTGTTATTTCCATCATCACAAATAATAAAAAGTTGATATGTTTAGAAAACAAAATATTTGCAGTGTCATCCAATATTGACTTTCACAAGTTTAGCTATTCAATATTTAACACTACTGACTTTTTAAAGATTGCAACTGCTATTAACCATTTGTCTCAGGTATTTCTCTATGATTACAGCGATAACATTTTCTACTAACTAGTGACTAAGTATGTGTTAACTACCTTATAAAAATCTTAAATTCTCAAGGAACATCAGGAAGTGCCTCCTTTGGATGGAAAAAGGCACTCCTTCACAATAAATCTTAGGCTTTAAGCTAATCAAAATATGAGAGAAGCAATGTCTCCATGATAAACTGAAAATAAAGTCAACAAAGTTATTTGATATACTGAATATCATCACAGTGTAAATATTGTTTATTCTTCAAAGATGACACGTAAATAAGACTAAAAGGTCCTAAATCTCACTCCTAGTTCTTTGAACTATCCAAATGCCTGGAAAGTTGAACTACCAAGAGTGTTAAAAATCTGTGGTGTTCAAAGGAGAGAGAGAACTTCTTAGACCCGATATTCATATATTACCCAGTAATGGGATATCAGATGTTAAAATAAGTAACATAAGAAAGTTAGCAATGGTAACCAAACCAGTGATTTTTAAGTATAGTTTTAATTTATGAGTTACAAAGAGAGGATGGACTAAGTTTAAGTGCAAAAAAGAAAATATTCCTAAAAACTTAAAGCCCACATGGTCATTTGAAAACCTATGGACTTTAGCATTAAGTTGTCTGGTTCTTTCTTTAGGGGAAAAAAATGCCAGGTGCCACATAGACACTAAGTACATTGTTAATCTTGCAGAAAAGGCATTAATAAAATATATATTGTCACACTTATCATACTTCCCCCCCACATTTCTAATTAAGTATAATTCTTCAAAGAGTATGTGTAAGACCTCAGCAGATTAAAATCATAAAATAAATACTTCTCCAACAATGGTAACTAATACACACTGGTTAGGAAAAATTTAACTCAGATTAGAATTCCTAAGAACGACTGCTTTTAAACTGGATCTCTGCTTTCCTATTTCCTAACTCTAGGTCACAGAAAACAGTTCACCATATGTATATACTACTTGAGGGGAAAGGTCTTATTAAAGATTAATACAAAAATATAGAAACTCTTTTCTCCCTGATACATGAATGTGCAAGAATTGCATGAAGAATTTTGTTTCATTTACAAATATAAAAATTCACTAGAGATCTAGATATTTACTGAGATTTAGTATTTGAAAGTGCAACAGGTTGCAAAAAAAAGTGGAATAAATAATTCTGCATAACAGATTTTTCTAGTTAGCAAAAGAGATCACTTTTTGGCTTGTATAGTGAATTTATCTATGTTCAGTCAGAATAGTTTATATTTGCTAACACACCGAAAGATATATAGTAAAACAACTGTTAACATGTTTGGTCTAAATCTTTTGTAATTCTTTGAAAGTGTACCTTTTTTGCTGATATACCATCCAGCATAATTCTCCTAAATTTGATGACTAACTCTGATGACTAATTCAAATGACTGCTTCAAGACACAAAGTCAAAACTTTGCACAGGCTATCCAATCAAAGGATCATCATCATCTTCTTCTTGTAGTTGAAGTCGGGAAAATGGACGTGGAACAGACAGTTTGTTTTTCATGATAATGATGAGGCAGGTCAAAGTAGTTAACACGAGAAGGGCACCAATCACTATTCCGATAGCTTCTGGGAGCTTTATGCACCACTGATCAGCTAATAAACATTTAGTGTTACTAAAGGTTCCATTGTTTGGATGTGGTTTTAATCCCAAGATGTGACACATCATAGGATAAATATCTACAATGTTAATTGTGTTGTGCTTGTAGCCTTTGTGAAAGGCAGGGCCATGGGCAGCCAGGAATGGATGCATGCTTGGCAAAGCATTATCATAACCATGGTCACCTACTGAAAAAAAATAACAAAAACTTATGTTAGCAAACAGATTTTCTTTCTTGGTATCTACCCTCCAACCCAAATTTCCAATACAGGAACAGTATATTTATGCATGAGTTCTGTTAACTAAATCATTTTGCACAGAAATTAAAAAAATTAAGGTTTGGGGGATTATGGTCAAATCAGCCCTCCTTCTCCCATCCCATTGATTCCCTTGAACCACTATTTCTCCCTGTCTTCAATAACATTTCTCTCCTAGGCTGCCCCTAGTCTCTAACACAAGCTCCCTACTACTTCCTCCTGCTACTCATACTCACCAATTCCCCAAAGTTTGCTGCAAAGAGGGAATAAGAAACAATTGGGGGTAATACAAATGAGTATGAGCACAGTAAGAAAGTACAGTGTGAAAAAGCAGAATGCTTAGGTGAGGTCAATGAGATGACAGTAATATAGACTAAGGAGTACAAACAGTAGTTCACTGTCTAAATGTGGACTGCAGACCGAACAAATTCATTTGTCAACAGATATTGCAGGAATATGGTTTCATGACCAGGAATGTCAATTGATTTAGCAAACCTTGCTTCACACATAATGCAACTTTCTATAAAAATTTCAGAAAGATACAAGTAAAACTTATAAACCTCTTGAGAAAAGACATTAAGCCATGACATATCAATAACAATTAAATATTTAAATTTAGTTAATTTAATTAAATAAGTAAAATCAATAACCATTAAAAATGATACACCAGGGCTGTGATGGTGAGCCTATGGCATGGGTGCCAAAGATGGCACTCAGAGATCTCTCTGGGCATGCTCCCCTCCTCCTCTCCAATGTACCTCCCTGCTCTTCTGCCCAACAGCCCAGTAGAAGTGCTTACTCCCCTGAGTCCAGGCCACTCCCTTTCACCCTCACCCCTTCTCTCTCCCCAGTCTGGAGGGAGATGAGTAGAAGGGGAGAGAGGGGTGTGCCCATGGGTGGGACAGAGCATTCAGACTACTGGGGGCAGGGCACTACACAAGGTGTCTAAAAGGTTTACACATCACTGCACTTGGGTACATAGTAACAGTCTAAAAGAAATATTGGTTTAATTAGATGAAAATTAGTATGTCTTTTCAGGCATTGCAAAATGTTAGCTCATACATAATATGTAGTAAAAATCCTTTAGCTATGTGGCATTGTCTACACAAACAGGATGATTATACTTGTTTGTATAAAATATCTAATATATTTAAAACTAAATCAAATTCACTTTTAACATTTAAGTGATCACTGATGCAATATATCCCAGGACCAGATGTTCTTAAACTATGTTAGTTTTAACACAATTTTCATTGTTCCATGTCCAACAATTGTGAATTTTCAATAGGCTATTTTGAACTCAAGATCACTTTATGATAACGCAGGTTTTTTGGGAAATCTTATGATACACTGAGTTATGGTCAGCATAAAAATAATATTTTTAGTAATGACATCTGAATTTTAGATTTAAGTCCTACATACACAAAGAATTTTTTCAGATATTTTCAGGTTATCCACAATGTAATAGTAACTATTTCTGATGGAAATCTATGTTTTAAGAAGTACCTCCCTCCTTTCACTCTAGTATGAACCTAAAACTATAGATTACTACCATACACTGTCAAAGAGAGTTGACCTATCAGTTGATTATGATAAGGTTTTTGGCTTTTTTTGTTACAAAAGGTATATCCAGAAATGACAGGGACATCTTAAAAAAAGAAAAAGTATGCTTCCAAAAAATTAAATAAAATGGGAAGGGCAGATCTACAGGAAGAAAGTTAACAAGCACTTTCATGGAGGACTATATACATATGGAGGACTGCACTAAACATAATGGAATGATGCTGAGAATAAGCATCACAAGTACATTTAGAAATAAACTTTTGTACTATGCTATAATAGAGTGGTATTATCCAGACTACTCAGGTCCACTGGATTATATGATCTTACATGAATGAAATGGCCCCACACTATCATACTCTGAGTTCACATATCTGTTTTTAATATCTTCTGTCTCCTCCCTCAGTGAAAAGGTATTATTATTTCTTGCTTCTCTCCTTTTGTGTCCAACTTCTACCAGTCACCCTCCCTTCAATTTCTAATTTGCTGTATTTAATCTGTGAAAAGTAAACTTGTTTTTTTTGTTGTTGTTGTTTTGAATGTATACAAAGTAGCATTAAAAAAAAGATCTCAAACGTAGACTGAATGTGACATCTATTGAAGCAGATTTAGGGAGCTAGAAGGTACCTCAGAATGAATGTCATAATTATAAAACATCTGGCAAAATCCTATCAATTCTAAATGTGAGATATGTCTCAAATAAGTAGCAATAGTACAGAACCACTTTTACATCTGGCCCCAAGCCAGCAGAAAAAGCACTTACATTTAAATGATTCATCAAACATAATTGTCCAGCCTTCATCAGCAACCAAAAGAATTGGCTGAATTCGTCCATTGTGCTGGTAATGAAATCTTCCTGGAATATCATCTTTAAGATAGACTTTCATGTGAGGATTGCATTTTTCTAGCTTTTTAAAAACATCTGTTTGATCTGGGAGGAAAAGAAAAAAAAGATGACAAATTAGTAAATGAATATACTGCAAAGGAAAAACATGGTAAGGATTAAAGAAATAATCTAGTTATTTTTGTTATTTTGTAGACTTATCCTAATACTTTTCTGAAACTATTAACACTCAATTAATTTCTTTGCTAATTCTCTGGGGTTTTCTAAATCATCATGTCATCTACAACAAGAACAAGTTCATCTCCTTTCTGTCAATATTTACATAGTTTTAATTTCTCCTATTTTACTGTTACTACTAGCATTTCTTGAATATGCCAAATAGTGGCATTTTTGCATTATGCCCACATTTACTAGGATTGCTTAAAAATGCTAACTTGGTTTTAGGTTTATACTACTAGCATATTAAACAAATCCCTATATACCTATGACTTTTAGCATTATTAAGTGTTACATTTAATCAAAGTGGGATTTTTTTATATCTGATACAATCATGTAGCTATTTTTAATATGATTAACTATGCTTAATGCTTTCCTAGGTTGAAAGCTTAACCAGCATAGATCTAATGAGATTTATTTAACACTGTCATTTTGATTTCCAATATTGCTCTATAAGATTTTATGTCCAAGTTTTTTTCTCATTCCTTTGTCTAATAGACATAGAAATATACTTTACATTCCTTGTCCTAGAGCAGTTCCTAAAATTGGAATAATTAAGATAAAGAATATAAGTTTTTTCCTATCTAGTAAACAAACTTGACTCCAATCAAGTATTTCTGAGGATGGGAGTGAGGATGTGACTATGTCCTTCATTTCCCCATTGGGATGAATGATGAAAGTCAATCTTTACCAGACCTAACTTGATTTCTTCATCTAGATCAGCAAAAATATTGGAATCATGTGATTTTTCCTCATCATCATAAGGGGATCTGGGAGAGATAGGAAAATATTAGTCCACCTCATTAGATATCTACCAATTAGAGATGTCTTGGCCTGCCTAGGGAAGGAGTTAATTCTGAGCTTTCAAAATTGTACTTAAATGACTCAAGGCTGAATGAATTGTGTTTGGTTACTGAGAGATATCATGGACCAATATTAAATTTACTGGTTATTGGGTAGCCTAATCAATAAATTTGTTTTTCTTATCCAGAACCCAGTCTCTTGAAATTTTTACTTGTCATTCTAACTTGGTTATAAGGAATTATACATAGATTTTATATATATATATGTGTGTATGTATGTATGTATAGAGAGAGAGAAAGAGAGAGAGGAGGGCGGTCTTCAAGGTAGGATTTTATTTAATTTTTACATCAATATTTATTGGTGATATTGGTCCTATGTTCTCTTTCTCCAATTTATCTCTTGGCTTATAAGGTATTAGGGTCATACGTTTTTTCTTTTAAAAAAGTGATAGAACATTTTCAATTACTGATAATAATTTTTGTAGTAAGGAGCTTTCATTATTGGATGGAATTCATTTGTACATCTGTTTAGACCAGAGTTCTTATTTTCCCCTTTTAGTATTTCATTTGTACCTTGTTCAATTTTATGTTCTAAAATTGGTAAGAAAACTACTTCTTATTTTGATATTTGGGATCTTTTATGAATTTGTTTCCATAAGCATACTTCTCCTTTAAATTCTTCATTCACAACATATGATTGTATATAATAGATGTTGATAATTCTTTTTTTCCTTTTCTGTTCATGATGAATTCATCTAAATCGACTTTAAAGGAAAAAAGTATTGTACCTGGAATTTGAATTTCTCTCCTATAAGCAGAGTTTCTGATATATTAATATTTTAAAAATAATTTCCAAACCACAAATATCATCTAAGTCATCTATGTTTCTTAATAGACATAAGAATTGTGTGATCATGCTAGGTCACTTTAATGCTAGAATTAATGACATTTTACTGACTATGAATTATCTATAGCAATTCTTAAAAATACTTTCCCCATATATTAGTTTCTGCCAGATTAAATGGCAAATCAATTTTTAAGATTACTTAAAAAGGAAATCTAATTAGGCAGTAAACATAAAAAGGTGTATTCTAAAACTAAAATAAATGTCTTTTAAAGGAATGTCTCTACTTCAATGATAAGGATCATTAAGGCATAATTATAGAAGTAAAATAGTCACCTTGAAAATATATGCAGTTACTTAAACATGCAAGCCAAACTTTTTATACCCCTTTTTTACTGTAAGGCTATAGATCTACCTAAAGTAAAGACATATTTGCTAAAAACCAATAAAACATCTTTTTTACATTCTTCCCCCTAAATCAATATAATAATGACTTCTCCTTTTGTATATACATATACATAAACAATATATACATACTTTCTTTAGGCAATATTGCAGCAACAGGAGTTGTGTCTACTATACTGTAGTTTGAGCGATCGATGCAGGGATCCAATTTTATCAATTTATCCTTAGAACACTGTGTCATCCCATGATCACTTGTAATGATGACATTAAGGTCTTCCCACAATCCCAATGTCTTAAGTTTACTGACAAGGCAGCCAATGTGGTTATCTACTTCTTTCAATACAGCACTCATTTTCTCTTTATCCTCAGGTCCATATTTGTGTCCACTTGCATCTGGTTCTTCCCAATAGAGTGTTGCAAAGGTAACCAGAGGATCTGAGCTGTTCAGCCATTTAGTAATATTGCCTAATCTCTCATCAAATGTTACTGAAGGATTATAATTCATAAAATAGGCAGGAGTTGTATTGTGGATAGCCACATCAGTACCAGGCCACATTGCAGCAGCACTTGTTTTGTTTTCCTCAAGCTGATTGGTTACCCAAATGGGGGTTGCTTCATTCCACCAAAAAGGATCTTTGTCTTTAGATTCTGAAAAAATTTTCTGTGTGTCTGCATCAAACATTGAGTTAGCCACAATGCCATGGTTTTCTTCATACAGGCCTGTCACTATGCTGTAGTGATTTGGAAATGTTTTTGTGATAAAAACGTTCTTAACATGTTCCACCAAAACACCTTCTTCAATAAAATTACGAAGATGAGGAAGTTCATACTTCTTTAGATAGTCAGCCCTGAAGCCATCAAAGGATACTAAGAGTAACCTGGGCATCAAATTATATGTAGAATTACCTCTACAATTAGTTATAATTCCAGAAAATAGAAGTGTCAATACTAACTTCATTGTGGACACCATTCCAAAACGTAATAGCCAATCTTCCTAGAAATATAAAAATATTCAGTTCATCAATTGATTTATTTTAAGTTTAAAATTATTGAAGATATTTCAACTAAATGAAATTATTTACATTTAGCAATAGTAGTTAGAAAAAGAAATACTATGCTTTCATTAACAATTTCACTCCTTTTCCACCTTCATCTTTTAAAGAAAAAGGCCTTACTTTTCCTTGTGCCACCCCATTCCTCTATGTTTTGGTACCTGGTTGCCCCAGTTTATCTGCAGCTGTTAGGAGGAGCTGCTCTGAAGACTTGATAAAAACAGATGACATATAAATGACATTAACTGCTCTTATTTAGTTTGCTAAAGGTTTATGGGGTTTGGGGTAAGGAAAATACATTACTGGTTTAAATTATTCTGTCCTATGGGTTCCACTTCATCCATGGAAGGCTCACTTTGAAGTCAGAGGAAATAGAGGCAGATGAGTAAATATTGTATTAAAAGATTCTCTTCCTCTCAGGAAAACATTGTACACAGTAACAACAACATTGTAGAAAGATTAACTGTGACAGAGTTAGCTATTATTGGCAATACTATGATCCAGGACAATTCTGAGGGACTCATGACAAAGAATGCTATCCACCCTCCAGAAAAAGAACTGTTGGGGTCAGAATGCAGAAGAAAATAGACAATTTTTCAACTGTTTGTTTGGGTTTATGTTTTGGGGCCTGGGTTTTATAAGATTACTCACTTATAAAAATGAACAATATGGAAATTTAAAAAGTAAAGAATTCTCCTCATCCAATTATTTTCTCCTAAACCAGCTCCTAAATTTGCTTACTATAGTTTACCACAGGTAGACTTAAGGAGTTTTACTGTGTTTGAGGTGGGCATAATATCCTTAAGAAAACGTATCTAAAATTTTCCATATTAACATGAACCATCTTCCTCTACTCACTCTCTCTCAGCTCTTCCATCATTGTCAATGACACATTTATCCTCCCTTTCCCTCAGGCTTACTTCAGAGTTAACTTTACTCCCTTTATTTAGGCAGTTATTAACTTGTTAATCCTTCCTCTTAGGAGTTGAGTCTTCTTCCTTTCCATTTCTTTGAAAGGTATTGTTTAAATAGAACATTAGTAACATAACTTCTGTCCCTACTCCTGCCCATGAATCTCCTAAAATAAATCTCTTAAACATTATTATTCCTGATACATTCAGAGTTTATAGATTTTGACCTGAAAAGGGTCCATGGAGACCATTAAATTCAACTCTCTCAGTTTATAGATAAGAATGAAGACTTAAAAAGATTAAATGACTTACCCAGGGTCACACAGCTAGCAATAGGTAGAAAAGGCCTTGTCTTTTTCACAAACCTTCAGTGGTGCTCCTACCTTTTTGATCAATTCTAGTATTCCTTGGTCTAGCTTTGATGGCACATAGTCATCTTAATCATCACAACCACCATCTCACATGTTTAGAACACCAGATGGGTTATAAGGCACTCTGAGGTATCTAGTATACCAATTACAATTCCCTTTACAGATGAAAAAATTGAGGCTCTGAGAAACTGAGTGATTTGACTATAACCATAGTGGCAAACCTCTGGCATATCAGAGGGGGCACTTGGAGCCCTACAATGGGCATGCACACTGTTGCCCCAGCACAAGGTTCCCCAGAGTTCATTGCCAGAGGGACAGGGAGCCATGCTACTCCCCTCCCCCTCTCCACATGCTCCTGGGAATATTTCTCCCATCACCTTCCCTTCTAAAAGGTTCGTCATCAGTGGTCTATGATCACACAGCTAACTCAAGTATCTAAGGCAAAATCCAATTTACATGTCCTGGCACCCGATTCAACATTTACTCTACTACCACATGGTCCCTTCTCATCATTTGTACCCTACCACTACCCCTTCTTCTACATGCTCTGCCCAGCTCAAATTACTTATTAACCACATCTATAGCTTTTTCCTCATGCCATTCCTCAAAGAGGAAATGTCTGTTTTCCAATCCCTGCCACCCATCTTTACCCACTTTCCTATGCCACTCTCTAGTACTTTCCCCTCAGCTATATATTTGTATGTGTATATATATACATATACACACATATATGTAGGTGTACACATTTAGAGAGAGTTCAATATTAAAACATGTTTAAATTCTGTATTTCTCTTGCATCCCAACTGAGACAGTGAATTACTTGGGGGCAGAAGGCTCTACTTTCTACTTCACTCACAGCACCTGGTATAATGCTAAGTACTCAGGTTCTCAATAAAAGCAACTAAATGAATCTCACTCATCCAAATAGGCTTCTCACCATGCTAGAAATGATATTTGAAATTTTGAAAAATAGCACAGATTCTTTTCTGTGAAGATCTTTCAGTTCTGGAAGACTCTGTCCCTCCCATCCCATATTAACCTAAGATGATCTGTTTTTGTATGTGATAAAAATAATTAGCCCACTAGAAAGAACAAGGGTAGCCAAAAACAACAAAACAAAAAACGAACAAGGGTCAATAAAGGCTTCATCACCCACTAGCCATTTCTAATAACTAAAAAAAGGAAGAGGACACAAAGTATTAATACAACACACATATATACCCCACAAAGATTCCTCAATATGAACTATTTAAGCTATGTAACTTACAGAGAATGAAGAATGAACATGGAATCAGATGACCTTTGTTTAAAGCAAAGATTTTGCTCTTAGTATCATATGTAAAAGGATGGTATGTATAGGACAAGATAATGGGTTTTAACCTATAGTTACTGAACTTTTTTTTATACCCTTACCTTCCATCTAAGAATCAACATTTCGTTCCAAGCCAGAAAAGAGTTAAGGGCTGCTAAACAATGGGGATTAAGTGACTTGTCCAGGGTCACACAGCTAAGAAGTATCTGAGGCCTGATTTGAACCCATGATCTCTCATCTCTAGGTCTGGTTCTCAATTCACTGAGCCACCCAGCTGCCCCTATGAACTCGTTTTAAAAAAATATTTTGAAAACTGTATTTCAATCGTTTTCTTTGTAACTTTGTTTTTACTTTATGCATTTAGAAATCATTCTGAATGGGTTCATAAGTTTCATCAGACTGCCCAAAAAGGGTCCATGACACAAAAAGATTTTAAAACTCTTATTTTAAAATTGTTAGAGATGGAAGACTTGTAGTACAGTGATTCTTAACTTTTTTTGTGTCACGGATGCAAGCTACTTAAATTTCTTTAGGAACTATTTATTCTTATAGGAAACCAGTAGGAAATCTATTTTTTAAAATATGACAAAAAATAAAAAGACTGTCATAAATGAGTAAAAAGCAACAGTGTGGCATTTTCATGCCAATGAATGTAAAGCTAATGGCATTTTAGTGGATTTATCTTTCTCTTGGAATACTGCCACCTTCTGGAAATCCACTCTACTGAATTATGAGTGGTAACAAAATCAAGTAATCAATAATATCATAGAGCAGCATTGTAAATAAGTATATTTATAGTAGTATTTTATATTGTTAACACTCCTCCGCTCATTTAAAACATCATAATTTTTAAGTGATAATTATTTGAAGGAATATTTTTATTCGATCAATGTATTTATACTATGGGGGCAGTTAGGTGGCAAAATCAATTGAGTACTGGGCCTGGAGTTAGGAAGTCTCATCTTCCTGAGTTCAAATCTGGCCTCAGATACTTAGTACCTGGTGTGACCCTGGGCAACCCACTTAATCCTAATTGCCTGTTTCCTCACCTGTAAAATGTGCTAGAGAAGTAAATGACAAACCACTCCAGTATCTTTGCCAAGAAAACCCCAAGTGGAGTCACAAGGAGTAGAACATGACTGAAAAGGACTGAAGAAAATTATGCTATTGTAAGAAATCTGAGATTTTGAGCCCTTTTCTTAAAAAAAAGTTGTTTATTAATTCTCATCATGTTAGAGGTTTTAAATGTGCATCAAATATCAGTCAAAGTTTCAGGCCTATTGTACAGCTATAAAAATAAAGCACACAGTTAAAGAAACTTTTAAAGTTCACTTGTTGAAAGCTGCCCAAAAACACAGAAATGGTAATCCAGATGTCACAGTTGAAAGTTATCTACATATATAGTATTCTAGCCTGGTACGCACATGTATTGTCTAAACTAAATCCATACCTTTTTGTCTGTTCTAAAGAGAAAAGAACACTGAATTTAGCAGGAGTCTGAGATGAAGATACTAACTTACGAGGCAGCTGATGGCAAAGTAGATAGGATACTTGGTCTGGAGTCAGGAAAACTGGAGTTCAAATCCATTATCTGACACTTCTATAGTTGTGTGCCCTTGGGCAAGTCATTTAACATGATATTTGCCCTTAGTGATTTCAATAGTAAAATGAAGTTAATAATAGTAACTACCTCCCAGGGTTGTTGTGAAGATGAAATGAGATAATATTTGAAGAAGTTTTTAACACTGCCTGGTTATAAAGCCATGTAAGTACTATATAAATGTTAACAGCTTACTCTTAGTGACTCTAGGCAAGTAACCTGGCCATCTGACTCAATGTGAAGGGACTCCTCAAGTCTGGATCTTTTGAAGAAATTTGGGATACTTGCAGAAGAAAATATATTTTATTATTACTGCCACCAGCTCTCTGATTCTACAAGCACCCTAAATAAAGGCATGATGTAGGTTTACAGAGATATATTTTAAACCCAGCTGACTTTGTCCATTTATTGTGTGTGTGTGTGTATGTGTATGTATAATTTACCACAACGTTATTCCCAGGATGTGTATCACAGGACCAGGTTAGGGACAAAACATAATAATAACAATCTATCTCTCAGGCACATCATAAACTCAAGGTCCTTCACAATAAGTCAAGTGGTGGAGTCACAGAGAGTTATCAAGAAAGTTAGGATTATGACCTAGGATTTCTGACTTGGACAGTGATTTCTTTCTATTACATCACAGACAATAGTATTATAGTGGGCTCTGGTGCAAACAATAGGTGTGAATTCCAAACCACAGGACTTTGTACATAGATATAGATATAACTTTTATTTTTATGACCTGATAGATTTCTGATGTTTTGTTTCATTCTCTGAGTCCCAGACAAACTTTCACAAAAATATTTCCAAGTAGTTTCCCCAAGGATTGGGATATAATTATTTAAGGAGGACAATAAGAGAATTGTCCTCTGGTCTAGAGGAACCTAACTTCCAGTCCTGCCTCTGACACATTCTTATTACCTGACCCTATAAAGTCATTTAAATATTCAGTGCCCCAATTTACTGTCTAATGCCCTAGACTGCAGTGTCACATGTAAATCTGCATTGGTAGAGAGGCATTCTCACTAGGAACATCATAGTGGCAAAATCATAGGACTTGTAAAGACATACAAGATTTTCTAACCTCTATACAAAAAGAAAATTCTGGAAATATAGGCAAAGGTCTACTAATCAATATTACTTCTAGTATTATCTGGCAGCCCAGGCTATATACCACAAGACAACCCTCTTCCAGAAGTCAAAAATATCTACTATGTCCCAGATATTTTTCACTGAAAGTACTACTAGATGGCTCAGTGGATTGAGAGCCAGGCCTAGACAGGAGGTCCTGGGATCAAATTTGGCCTCAGACACTTACTAGCTGTATAATTCTGAGCAAGTCACTTAATCCCCATTGCTTAGCCTTTATCTTTTCTACCTTGGGACCAATACACAATATTGATTCTAAGAGAGAAGGTAAGGTAAGGGATTAAAAAAAAAAAAGACCTAACCCTTTCTGAAGTGGGCAGGATATTCTTAATCGAGAGAAAAGTGTCACTACTCACAATTCACCTGCAATGAAATCTAAAAAAACCTATTAGCTCTATAAGCACCCTTTAATATCTTTAGAATAGGGTTCTTAATTCAAGTGAAAATTTTTAAATGGATTCTGCAAATAAGAATCTCCCTATTTAAAAATATTTACTAACTACATATTGTGTGAGTATCCAGTTTTTTGACAGTTTCTGGTAATGACCTTGTCAGCATGTTAAGAAAAGCAATCTTCTGTTCAAGATAAGAAAGGTAAATTATCCTCTATCAATATTTTAAAAGTTATATGATTCCTATTATTTTAAACTGTTTTTAGATCCCCTAATGTGATTAGAACTTAAATATCTGATGGTATAATTAAGAATTTTCAACTTCGGGTTACTGGAGTTCACACTGGGGTAAGGAAGGCATCCTCTAAAAGCACCAACTCACTGATCCCCATTACCTAAAACATAGTAGGTGCTTAATTAATGCCTATTGACTGACAGGGAAGAGGAGAGAATTATGCGTTTAAAATAAATCCATATAAACAAGCATGAGCCAAGATCATAGAAGTCAGAAGAGGCTTCATTCAACACTTTCGCTTCTTACTACTTTTTCCACATAAGTTTCCACTTTTCCAGACCACATGACTATTTAAAATTGTAAGGAACTTGGTGACTATTTAGCCTAAGTTCATTTCCTTGAATAAAAGTTGTAAATTTAAACTCACAGCAGTTAAATGGCTTCCCCAAGGTCCATCGACCTCTGTTAAAGTTAGGCATTTCTTAATAACCTATTACAGGTCCCTGAAATAACACCTGCCTTAATTTGTGAGTCATTTGCCTTATGCTATTTCACATAACTGATGCCCACACAGGTGTTTAAGGCATCACATACTTTAGTTTAAAAAAATAAAATTCATCCTCAGATAAAAAAAAAAAAAAACCCAACCATCCTATTTCTACTTATTGCGCCCATTTTGTACCATCTCCTCCTAGATGTTATTACTCTCCGAAAGGGGCTGTAACCCTTCCGGGTTCACATACTAAGATTCCTCTTCAGCCCCTCCGCTACTGGGCACCAATCACCCCTGTGGTCCTTGCACTTTCCCCTCCCTCCCCAAAATCATCTGTACCTCCTCTTCCCCAAATATGAGCGTTTTTCCTCCCCTAAAACCCCATTGCCTTTCCCTCTCTCCAGGTCCCTCAACTTTGTTTATGGCCTTTCTATCTCCATTTCCCCTTTATCTAGTACCCCTCTCCCTCTCCTTTCTCCAGCACTCTCCCGCTGTGTCCGGAGTCCTCGCAGCTTCTCCTAGTCCCTCTCTTTCAGCTTCCCTCCCCACCCCCTTTTCTCCATTTCCCTACCCTCATGCTTTCTCTACTCAGCCCCTCTTTCTTCAGCCGCTCCTTCCTCAACCTCCCCCTTAAGTCCCCTCTCCCTCCCCTTCTCCAGACCCGCCGTTCTCCAGTGCCCTCCACAGCCCCTCGCCTCTGGAGTTATTTTCCTCCTGCCCCGTTGCTCCTCCTCCTCTCGGGCTCTCGTCGCTTCTCCAGCTTTCCTCCTCCCTAGTCCGCTACCCGCCCCAGGTCTATCTGACCTCAAATCCTTTACCCGGGGGAGCTGGGAGGTAGTGGTGGTAAGAGTATCTGTTTCCGCACCCCCCGTCCCCAGCGACCAGGCTTTTAGGGTGGGGTGGGAGCGGTTTGGGGGTTGTAAAGGACACACTTCACCCCTCCCTCCAGCTCTCCTGAAAAGGAAACTGGCGGGCGGAGATGCGAGGACTCACCCGCCGCCGCCGCCACCGTCGCAGCCCCGGAGCGCAGAGCCTCGGGACTCCTGGACCCCCGCCGGGAGGTGCCCAGGGAGGCAGGGTGTGCGGTGGTTGGGGTGGTGGCGGTCCCCCACGGCGCCTGCGCAGCTGTGGCAGGCGTCCGGGTCGCGGTTCTAACCGCCCCGAGCAGCCGCCGCCAGGCGCGGAGAGAGGGGGGGTGGTGTCGGGAGCTCGCCTGGCGGTTCTGGCCTGCTGGGGGGAGGAGGAGGGGGATGGGCTGTGTTGGGCGATAATGGAAGAAAGGGTGTGGTGGCGTTTTGTTTGAGACACGCCCTACGATTGGCTGTTGGGGAGAGGGTGGGATGCGACCCGACTTTTGATTGGTCAGTCTTGGGATGCCCCTTGAATACAGGTGGTTAAGGTGGAGTCCTGGTTAGTCGAAGGAATGGAATTATCCTATGTGAGAGGGAGCACGGTTTGTGGGCATTCGGTATAACCCTACTCCCGGAACCAAAAAGTGGAATGGGGTGTGTGTGTGTGGTGGGGGGAGCAGGGTGTGGCTGGAAAGGTCGTGGGAAATAACCTTCCTTTTCTGCCTCTGCTGAATTGAACTGTGCCCTTGCCACAAACGATTCCCTGGAGCATTCAGTTCCCTGGACTCTGCCCCTGCATCCCGGGAATCTCAGGGAAATTAGGGCGATATTTAACCTGAAGAGGAGAGCACACTGGACCAGGACCTTCAAGAGTTTAAAGTACCTTTTAAGGTACTTTAAATTTAAATGACGTCAAGTGTATGAGGGATTAGTCTTGTTCTGCCTGGTTCCAAAACTAGAGAGGGAAAAAAAATTCTAATTCCTTTCAAAAAGCATTTAAGTGCCTACTAGGGACAAAGTCATTTAATCATTCCAGGCCTCAGTTTCTTCATAAAAAGAAATGAGAGGATTAAGTCTAGATTACCGTTGCTCAGTTCAAAATGTATTGCCCTTCAATATCATAACATTTCCCCCCCCCCCCCCCCAACCTCAGAGATGTGATTCTTAGAGGCCAGAGACAAAAAAAGAGAGATGGAGAGAGAGTAGGAAAAGATGTAGTTGGGTTTTTTGTTTCAGTCTTTTTAAAAATTAGGTTTTAAGAAGAGCCTTTGATAATCAACAAGTTGTATACTTATTAGGGACAAAGATGAGAGCTGGGAGAAAGGAGGGAAAGGAGCAGTGTTTAAATTTTTTTTATTTTTAAAAATTATGGAACTTTTAAGAAGAGCCCTTGACAATCAGCATTTTGTGGACTTAGTAAGGACAGAGGTATGAGAACTGAGGAGAGAAGATGAAAAGGAGTAGTTTTTTTTTCTTTTTAAAAATTACATAGCTTTTAAGAAAGGCCTTTGATGATCTGCATTATGTGGACTGAGAGATGATGACCTCCAGAGTTCCTGAACATTTAAAAAATCCTATGATTTTATGATCTATTGGTCCAGAATGAAGACAGAAAAGGTATATATATATATGTATATATATATATATATATATATGTATGTATGTATGTATGTGTATATATATAGGCTCTAATTCAAATTTAAGAAGGATTTAAATTCTTACTGTGTAACAGCCACTTAACCTTCCTAGGTCTCAGTTTCCTCATCTGTAAAGTGAGGTTGGATTAAATTAGCATTGCTCAATCCAAAATGTGCCTGTTTTATAGATTATTACACTCTTCACCAACCCTCTTTAAGGTATAACACTTAAAGGTCAGGTGCTGAGGAGAGAGAAGTAAAAGGAGGAGTTATAATTTTGTTTTGTTTTTTAAATTAGATTTTAAGATGAACTTTTAGTAACAGACACTTCATGAACTTGTTAAAAGTTTTAAGGGTTTTATTTTTTCCCCCTATTCAGTAGTTAAAACTTTGAATTTTGATGACCTTTTAGTGTTTGCTGCCAATTCAGTAAATAATCTGATGATTTTCTGATCAATTGGCCTAGAACCAAAATAGAAAAATTTTAATAAACAGAAAATGTTTATATTAAATTAGAATTAATCTATTATATCTCAGTTCTGCTGTTGCCACCCCTCCCTTAGGAATACGTTATGTGTAAAGTTCTGTATAATTCAGTTTAGAAAGAGTTGGCAGAAAACATTCCCTGCTATAATGGGTAGGTGTAGTGATAAGCCAAAGGGGAAACAGGAACTTCCCCTGACATACACACACACCCAATTCGTGCAACCTCTTAATGTTGGAAGAGGATCTGATATAGGAAACCAAGGAATAAGAAATGAAAATAAAAGCATGGTTTGGGTTTTTAGTAATAGATTACTTTGAATACTATGAAGTAAACAAACATAATTAATTACAAAATAAATCAAACAGCAAATGTATTTTTCTGCCCTTTGAATTGCTAGTATTTTATGAGTTTCAGGAAAAAAGGCCCTTTGATAATAAACATTTTATGTACCAGTCAGTCAATAAATATTGTGCCTATTATCTGGTAGTTGCATATTAAGCAATGGGGAGGGGAGTGCAAAGAAAGACAAAAACAGTTCCTGCTCTGGAGGAGTGCACAGCCTAATCAGGAAACAACATACAAACAGCTGTATACAAATAAGGCCTCAGGGATAAAATGGAGATAACAAAATGAAGGCACTAGACTGAGCTTTTGGAAAGGCTTCTTATAAAAGGCAAGAGTTTAACTGGAACTTGAAGGAAGCCAGGAGATAAAGATGAGGTAGGAAAAAATTTCAAGTATGGGGGACACCCAGTGAAAATGCCTTAGAATTTAGAGATAAAGTTTCTAATTCAAGAAACAGTATGGAGATTAGAAAAGCAAGAAATACTGATCAGAAGATATAATTGCGCCCAGAATTTAAATATTTTCTTCCTTTATATCTAAATGAAACACAAGGTAAGAAAATGTACCTCTCCTCTTTAGATTGTGTTTACAATACCTAATATACTGTTAGACATCTTGTATATAACTGAATATAAGAGGTGCAAAGTGGTGCCGTGAGTAGATTGCAGGGCCTGGAGTTATCCCCATCTCCTTGTACATGTTAAGAAGAGTCCTACATTATGAGATATATTAAAATATTATTATCTTAAGATATTTTGCTCTGTTGTGTTCTTCTAAGAGACCTGTGATCTTTGGCTTGTTTATATACATCCTATCTTTGAGATCAGTATGTTTTATTTGGATAGTGAGCATATTCTTTTCTAGTATTATTATGGTTTTTTTTCTTCTCTTCTAGATTATCCTATACTTCTGTATATTTGCATTACTAATCTATTATTCTCTTTTGTTTCTTAGATGAGACTTGCCATTGCAGATTCCAGTTGTCCCATTCTGTGTTTTCTTTACTGCACAGGTCATAAATTCTGCTCTCATAATTCTCATTCATTTTTGAACCACTCAGGAACAGTATGCTCTAGTTCCATGTTCACCTCACATTCTGCAGAATCCTCTGTCTCATCAAGTGTTGTATTGTTCTCCTTTGCTTGCAGTAATTTGTTCATAGATGCCTGAACTGGTTTACTCATATGGAGTCCATATTGCTTTCTGTTTTTTAATGTTTTCCATATTGATTTATCCACTTGTACAAGCTCAAGGTCTTTGAGTTTTTTCTCCCTGAGATCTTTGGTAATTTCAGGCTTTCCCCTCACCCTCCTTATTTTCCTTTATTTTTATTTCCTGGCTCCTCTCTGATGGTGGTTTCTTTGGGGACTTGAACTCAAGGCATCTCCGCTTCCTCCATGCTAGCAATTTCATGTTTCAATAACCTGGAATCTTGCCTTAAAGTGACTTTTGAGGAGACAGAACTGGCCCCAGCTGAATGCTGAGTTCTTTCCCTGAGGCTTAGTGGAGTAGCAGACCCCTCCCCACCTCACATCCCCTTCACACATAGCAATGTCCAGGCTCTGAAAAGAGGAATGAGTGGAGTATGATGATGAGTTTTCTTCCAAGGCTACTCCTTCCCTTCTGATCTTCCACAGTGCCCAGCAGGCTTCTGCCCTGGAGGGCTTCCACCATGCTGTCTGTCTACTTCAGGAGCCCCGGGGAAACTTCCACCAAGATCAGCTAGGATCTCCACAAACTGGGAAGAGGGAGGGGAAACTGGGTATACTTTGTGGCAAGCCTATGGAGTCAACTTCTCAGGTTCCTGGGTTGGCTAGAAGAGCCTTGCTACTTGTAGTGTGGGAGGTGAAGGAGAGATGTTGAGTGAGTTTAGGGTATATAGCAGGTTGTGGGGTTTTTAACCTTCTTTTGGATTCTTGCTGCCTTAGACCAGACATATCAAAATCATGATTGGGGTCACAAACTCTAGAATAGGGCCCAAAAGAAGATTAAAATGTAATTGGGAAATGCTTAACAAATTAAAATAAAATATAACATAATGTTAATTTGTTTTTCTAATCAATCTTCAGCATGTAGGAATCCCTTTCCATTTGAGTTTTAAAGTACTGACCTAGACTATGGGGACAATTAAATTTGCTTTATCTTTGTTGTAAAATTTAAGTTTAAGGGGCTGTAGGGTTCAGAGAAAATATCTAATCCTTCACTTTATTGTTTACATGACCCATGTATAATCATCCTTTACTGTCTACTTTTTATTGCTGCCAACATAACTGTGTACCCAGTTGGTACTGGCACACCAGTGCCCCTTTTGGCTCTGCCGTATTCTTCTGATCACAAGAGTTTTTAGTAGTAGAGTTTCTTTATAGGGAAAGAAAGAATACAAATTCAAAGATAATACAAAGATAATATACCTGGATGAAGTAATTAGAAGACAATTTAGAAGGAATTTCTTGTAGGGAGGTTGGGGTCCCTTTGGTTAAGCTGAGATATTTATATTTCTTTCCCAATGTTAAATAATTGTATTCTTTATTTTCAAGTATAATCTAATCTGTATAACTCTTCTTAATTCTGTTTTGTGGTTTGCTTGTTCTTTACTCCAGACAAGAGAACTCCTACATTTTGTACTCTGAAGGTAATGAACATCACAAATTCTGCTCAGATATTTGCATGATGACATAAAGAGATAGTCAGATAGCTTTAGATAAGAGATTTATTAATCTTTAGGCCACTTAAAAGCACAATATAATCTGAATTATTCTAAAACAGACCACATTATTAGAGTGTTTTCTTTTTTGTTATTAATTCAATTTTATTTTATTTTCAATTCTGCATTTTCTCTCTCATCCTTTCCCTTCCACCGCCCAATGAGGAGGCAAGGAAAATAAAATATATTACAAATATGTAAAACATGCATGCAAAGTCCAGAGAGAGGGAGAAAAAGAAGAAAGGAAGGAAGAGGAAAAAATATGCTTCACTTTGCACTTTGAGTCCATCTGAAGATGGATAGCATTCTTTGGAATTATGTTTATTAGAGTTACCAAGTTTTTCAAAGTTGAGTTTCTTTACCCTATTACCATTGTTACAATTAAAATTATTTCAAGGAACATTTAGGGTAAGAAACATCAGTTTATTGTTTAAGCCATCATCATAACCAATAAAGTGACATAGGTCAGTGACCCTCTTAATGACCAGAGAAGGTCAGTCAGACAGATCAGTAAATACACTTTTAGGAGCTCATTACTCAGCTCCTTCCTTGAACATCCCAAGACATCTATAGTTGGTAAATAGCTCTAAAATTAGGAGGTGGTCCATCAAACTACCCACCACCACCCCCATTCCCATGTTGTGGGAAACACATACACAGGAAAAGAACCCTTGTCCTTTTCATGCATTAACCAAATTCTATTAAAAGGGAAGGCATCATTTAGGATTCCTAAGGACAAAGTAGAAGCAAAAAGCAACAGGATGCATTGAATCTCTGTCCCAGGACCCAGACACTGAAATATATAGCAATCCTCTTCATTATATAGGAATTGGGGTCTTTCTATTCTCGAGTACTGAGGTAAGAATTAATACAGTTTATGAAAAACAAATTCTCACACCATTATTTAAATTTTTGTCCTGGTTCTGCTCACTTCACTTTACATCAGACCATACAAGTCTTCTCACCATTTCTTATAGCACAATAGTATTTCATCACTTTCATACTATATAACTCATTCAGTCATTCCCAAATTGGTGGGCATCTATTCAATTTCCAATTCTTTGCCACCACAATATGAGTCATTATAAATACATATAGGTCCTTTACCTTTATCTTTCATCTTTTTGCAGAATAGACTTAGCAATGGAATTGCTGAATCATAGATAATGCCTATTTTAATAACTTTGGGGGCCTGGTTCCAAACAGCTTTTCAGAATGACTGGACAGCTTTCACAGGTCCATCAATAATACATTAGTGAATGGCATGCTATCCTCATAGCTAACATTGCAATATTTAGACAATAAATTTAATCTATTTTCATAGTCTTATAAATACATTCTCTATTCTATTGAGAGCAATGTGAGAAGACCCTAAAAAACAGGTTTTCTTTTTTTAATGGACCACCTTTTATGGTGGACTTTTGGGATTTATATGAATTAGTAGAAAGAGGGCTGACCTGAAAGCTCTGAGTTGAAATCCTGCCTTGACACAAGCTGACTGTATGACCATGGGCAAGTAATTTAACTTAAAAAAATTTTGAAGGGGTCACTTGCTCATCTGTAGGAATAGAGGCAATTTCCACAAAAGGAAAAGTGCCATGTACCCCATACCAATAAAATTATTAGCCTGCTTGGACCACAAAAAGGCAGGACTAACACCAAGTGCATTTTTCACATAGTAAGTGTACTTTTACGTCGAGGTGTAGACTAGTTTTATCTTTTCTCAGTAAAAGATGCAAACTCAAGGAAGATATAAATCAATATGACACTGTTTCAAGTATAATAGGTATCCATCAGATTCCCTGTTCTACTTTTACAGCTCAAAGTAACTAATGCCCCCAAACAATTTGTTCCCCTTACAAATCAGTTCCAGTTCAATGACTCCATGTTTTCCCATCACAGAGTTAATTTAGGAAATAAAGAAATCCTTTGTTCTTCTAATGAAGACAAAGTAGTTCAATTACAAGAGCATTTGGAGACAAGGGCCTTAATTATGAATCCTGGCTTTCTAATTTTCAACTTGGACATAACCTTTCTGGGCCTTAGTTTTACTCATCTGCAAAATGAAGGAGTTAGACTTCTAAATCTATAATTGTAGTAACATTTCTGTGGGGAAAATAGCAAGTCCAACAGCTTTAAAATGACAAAAATATGGAAATAGGTCTTGATCAATAACATAAAACCCCGTGGAATTACGCATTGGCTACTGGAGGGAGAAAGGAGGAAAGGAGGAAAAGAACATGATTCTTGTAACCATGGAAAAGTATTCTAAATTAATGAAATAAAAAAAGACTAAAAAATAAAATAAAAAAATAAAATAGCATTAAATTTTTTTCAAAATTTTGTCGCTGTCTTTTGTTTTATTCCACAATCATTCCTCCATAAGTTTCTCAACATACTTGTGGATTGAAACCTTCATGCCTTGAGTTGATGAAAGAAAAAATTAAGCAAAGCTAACTACTCAGTAACCTCATCTGAAAGTTTATACTTTATTCTCCATTCCTAAACTTCCCCTAACTACTGAAAATAGGGAAACCACACTATACTTTTTAGCAGAATATAAATATCAAAGACTATACTTCCTAGCTGTGTGACCCTGGGCAAGTCACTTGACCCCCATTGCCTAGCCCTTACCACTCTTCTGCCTTGGAACCAATTCACAGTATTGATTCCAAGACAGAAGGTAAGGGTTATAAAAAAATAAATCAAAGACAAAATTATTCTCCCAGTTTCCATAATCAGCCTCTTCTAGGCTCTCTTATTTAACTTTTTATCCTATACTTCATAATAATCATAGAAGCCACATTCCACATGACCTGGGCATTTCATATTGTCCCAGAAATCTTTCAAATTCAACCTATTCCAAATTGACTTCATCTCCTTCCAAAGGTCATCTGCCCTGATAATAGAAATTTTCTATGAAAGGCAAAGGAGAGAAATAATTATAATAGTGTCAAGACTGTTCCCTCAAGGGCACAGACTGACCTGATATGTACAACTAGGAGTTTGATTCCAGGCAGGAGTCCTCTCTGAAAGCCAATCAGTCACATAGTCACAAGGTATCAAAAGCTAGGCTCAGGATTAACCAGGTGGGGAAGTTTCCTTTTTAGAAAGGAAATAGCTCAATGAGGAATCTGAATCATGAGGGCCCTAACTTAGGCAATGCCAAAATCATCCCTTCAACTTTTCCCAAATATTTTCCAAATAAGAACTGTAGCAGTTCTTAGACTACAGCACATGCCATTTTCTCCTTGACTTCTAGACTGTTCCCTACATGACAGCTCTGGTTTCCTTGATCCATGTATTTTTTTAGTATTTTTTTTGCACATAATGCCACAATTAATAGAACATGTTTTACCACAATATGATTTAGTTACTGGAAAAACATCAACCAGATAAAATACGGATTTACAACCACAAAATCAAATTCTCAATTTTCCAAGAGTATAAGTTACCTGCTAAAATTTAGAGTCCAGAGTTAACAGTGAACTCATTTTCAAAGGTTCACAGGTAACACTTTCACCATTCCATAAACTTTTTATTTATTTTCTTTCAAAGGTCAGTCAAAGAGAGCCAAATCAATTCCTTTCAGATATATAGGTATTTAACCCTCCCTCTCTTTCCCCAAGGCTTTTCAGTTTTAACCCAAGTCAAAAGATAGGGAGAGATTCCAAGAGGCAGTCTAGAATTCCTCTGCCTTTGCTTTAGAAGGAAGGAAGGAAGGAAGGAAGGAAGGAAGGAAGGAAGGAAGGAAGGAAGGAAGGAAGGAAGGAAGGAAGGAAGGAAGGAAGGAAGGAAGGAAGGAAGGAAGGAAGGAAACAAGCACTTATTATGCCCTTATTAGATACCTGGCCCAATGTTAAACACTTTACAATTAGCTCATTTGATTCTCACAATAGCCCTGTGTGTCAATTTAATGTTAATTGTACCCCCTTATTCCATTTGATAGCACCACCCTTACGCACTATGGCAGGGTACATGGCTCTCTGGTTTCCTGGAAGATATCAGCTCAAGCTGATAGAAGTGCCAGAGAGATGGGTGATGTGTCCAGAAGTTAGGACTTGGGACTTAGACTGTCCAACCAGAGAGATACAGGAGGAGCGATGTCATTGGCCTTATTAGAAAAGGGATGGAGCAATAGTGTGCTCTTTCTCACTAGACACTCTCTCCTGGAGATACTCTCTCTGCTGGATTAGAGCCACTTTCTCTCTCCTTTCTGGAGTGTTTAATGCTAGACAGACTCTGGCATTTCTCACTGTTTTATTTGGTGGCTTGAGTAGCCACTTGGATTCCAGCTGAGGGCAGCAAAAGCAGCTAGAAATTAGAGTGATTGACAGATTATGTGGTCTTTTTTCTCTCTTTCTTCTAACTTTTACTAATAAATAATTATAAATGAATATACAGTCTCCAGAGAATTTTAATCATTACATTTGGCACATGGATGCTATTATTAACCTCATTTTACATTTGAGGAAACTGAGGCATGTAGAGATGAAGTCATTTCCTCAGGGTCACATAGCTAGTGGGTGTCTGGCTGTATTTGGTTCCTCCAGACTAGGCCCAGCTCTCTATTCACTATACCACCGAGTTTTCTCTCCTAGCTAATAATTTTAAAATCTATTTACCCTTCATAATATAAGTTTAGTTAGGTGATTCTAATCATAGTAGTTTAAAAACTCCTTTCATTAGTCTACTTTGAAAACAGTAGCCCAGATGTTGTGACTTCCACATTTCTCTCAAACATACCACCATCCTAATCATTTAATTATACATTTTGAGTCATTTCCTACTCTCCATCTTCTTGCTTTCTACCATAACTAGTCAGTTGCCAAATTTTATCAATTCTACCTCCACAGCATCTCTCCCATCTGCCCTTTATTTCCACTCATATATCAACAATAGTTTGAGTCCTTATCGCCTCCCACATACATTATTATAACAGCCTCTTAACTGGTCTCACAGCCTCCTCTCCAATCTGTTCTCTATACCTCTCATATTATATTCCTATAATGCGGGCTGACTGTATCACTCCTTTGCTAAAGAAGAAGTTTCAGTGGCTCCCTAATGGCTCTAAGATCAAATATAAATTCCCCTGTTCAGCTTTAAAATTCCTTCACAATGGAGCTCCAAACTCCTTTTTTAGATTTATTGCTCAAGCTTTTCTCTTGAGAGCTGCTAGTCTTTCTCCCCACCAAAATTACCTTGTATTTACTTTGTATATATTTTATATCTACTTATATATGCACAGTTTGCTTCCCCAGATGAAATGTAAACTATTTGTGGAGAAGGCACTTGATCCACAATGTTTAGCAGTATACCCAGAAGGAAGGGAAGGAGAGGGAAGGGAATAAGCATTTATATAGCGCCTACTACATGCCAAGTGTTTCTTTTTTCTTTTAACAAATAGTATCTTATTTGATCCTCTCAATAACCCTGTGATTCAGGTACTATTATTATCCTCATTTTACAGTTGAGGAAACTGAGCAGAGGTTAAGTGATGTATTATCATCCTATAATGCAAACTTTAAATTCTTTTTGAGAGTAATTTTAGGGTAAGACACTTGCTATTTCCTCGAATCCAGAAAGTGAACTGTTTGGAGAAGGTGCCATGAAGATGCCTGCAAAAACCATATACTGCACCAGAAGATCCAGAGTGACCTTTAGGATGTGGTGATTTGAACTGTGGAGGATTGAACACATTTATTTTGAATGTACTCTCTCATGCCAAAGGGGTGGTGGGGGAAGCAAAAAGCCAATGGCTGGAGAAAAATGTGGTTTCTCTACTCAATTAATGATTATGAATTCCAGACTTTGTGTCCTCAAAAATGTAAAATTAAAATTAATATCTAATAACTACAAGTATTACATTTTATAAGATTTATTATTAATCACTTGAAGTTGAGGAAATAGAAAAAAACCTGAGTAAAGAGAACTTTTCCCAGCAACGATAGCAGAAGGAAAAAAAATGGTGGAGTTACAGAAACTTTTATCTACAAAACATAAGGACATAATGTGATAACGTGGGAACAAAAGAGGAATTCTGGGAAATGGAGTCCTAGGGTACAAAATTCTAATTACACAGTGAAGTACAATCTGCCTCTATAAGAATATATATATATAGACAGTACTTAATAAATGTCTCAGGTTTTCTGATTCACAGTTCAATGCCTGTATACAAAATCCCAGAGGTGATCTATTACCCTTTATAGCTGTGATGGTGAACCTAATGCATGTGTGCCAGAGAGAACATGCAGAGTTCTCTCTATGGCTGCATATGCTGGCCAGAGTTCCTTATTTGAAAGGCAGAGGGACTCTGGCAGAGCTGTTCCGCTCCCCCTCTCCATTGTACCTGATGGCATTTTCTCCCATCCTCCACCCCTCTGCCCAGTGGTCCAATGGGAGAACTTTCTCTCCTGTGTGGGGTAAGGAGTGGGGGTCTGGGAGCAGGTGGCACTTGATGGGGGGGGAGGCATGGCACATGGTCTGAGAGGGCAGGGGGCAGGGTAAAGCACAGTCTCTAAAAGGTTTGCCATCCCTGCTCTATAGTATCTCTATCAGTAAATCATTTAGTCTCCCCTTAATTATCTCCAGCAAATGGAAAATTCACTACTTAAAATTACCCTTTAGTGGAAGTTCTGTTTCAGAGGTTCTTAACCAGGTATAGATTTCAAGGGGTCCATAAACTTTGGGGAAAATTATACCTTTATTTTCACTAACCTCTAACTGAATTTTGTTTCCTTCAACTTTTAAAAAAAGTATTATTCTGAGGGGTTCAGTTCATAGGTGTCACTAGACTGTCAAAGGACTCTATGATACACACAAAAATGTTAAGAACCCCTGATCTAGTCATTATGAAGCCTAAGTCTGCCTTTTTTGCAATGACTAATCCTTTTTGTAGACACAAAGTGGGAGGGGAATACTAGTCCCTTTTATGGCCTATAATGCTAGCTTCTCTCTAGCCTTGAAGTAAATGTGATGCCCTTTACTATCCTGAATAAATAATCTATGTACAAATAAATGGAATTGTTGAACTACTGCAGAAATGGAACTCAGTATCTCTGTGCAAGAGCTAAACCTCCCATATTCTAATTTTGTCCCCTCTGTTTATCTGTTGTTCTCTCTGCACTGCTGCCCTGAGATAACTAGAGTTAAAATATGAGCCCAAAAGAAAGATTTAGAGAATTATTTTCATTCAGAAATGTGATTTCATCTGTGTAGAAAACTCCATTCCAAATCATATATGATTTCTGGGCTGGTCAGATTTTTCTAGACAAATGAATTATTCATTTCTACTGTTTGCATATCACCTATATCCTTATCTAGCAAAACAGAAGAACAAATTATTCTCATAGAGAAGAAATTTTCCAACTTTTTGGTCTGATGATCTCTTTACATTCTTAAAAGTTATTGAGGACCCTCCAAATAGTGGGTTTATGTGGGTCATATCTATTGATACTTACCATATTGGAAATTAAAATGTCTTAGTATTACTATGAAAATAATCTTGACTTAATGGACCCCCTGAAAGAGTTTCAACACCCCTTAAAGGTCCCTGAACTGAGACTTGTTTAAAAGATTTGTCTAGGACACTGAGAGGTTAAGTTACTTGCCCATGATCAGATAGCCAATATGTGTCAGAGATGTAGCTTGAAACCAAGACCTCATGAGTATGAGATGAGTATGAGATGTCTATCCACATTCCACACTAGCTTTCAATTTGGAGACTATTTTTCATTATCAAGAAATATCTAAGCATAAATATATTACTCATATCATTTCAGCCTCTGGTTCTTTGTCACAGGTTACATAAAAGGTGGACCACATGCCACTTACATCACAGCAATCAAATTCTGAAGGACCCAAATAAAATCTGACCCCACTGTCCATTATTACCCAAATCTTCTCCTTCCCTCGCTCCTACTGCCCAGACCTTATGCACAAGCCTCTCTAAGGTGCTTCATAATTTGTTTCCTTGTTGATGAATAAGTGCCAACTCATTCATTTAGCAAACTCAACTATTACAACTATCCCCAAACCACAATTCACATTTAATCCATGTCTGCTTTAGATGTGTTGACCTTAAACCCAGCAGCTTCTTGTTCATCCTTCCTTCTGCTTCTTGCTCTAGAGATAGTCATCTTATCAGTACTATAGTTACTTTTTTTACTTTATATTTTTCCCAGCTAACATGTTTAAAATTTTAATGATAAAGTTGTGATACTTTGTGATGCATATTCTCCCCCCCTCCCTGGCACGATTGGTAACATATCATATGTTGTATGTATGTTATCCTTCCATACATATTTCCATGTTCCTCATGTTATGAAAGAGGACACATATTACTTACACTAGAGAAAAATTCATAAAGGAAATAAAGTGAAGAATGGTCTTCAATCTACAAGCAGACTCCATCAGTTCCTTCTATGGTAATGTATTGCTTTTTTTTGTCATGAGTCCCTTGGAGTTGTCTTGAATTTTTGCATTTCTGATAAGACGTAAGTCATTCATAGTTGATCATCATACTTTACTGCCATTATTGTGTAAAATATTCTTCTGGTTCTGCTTACTTCACTTTGCATCACTTCATGTCTTTCCAGGTTTTTCTATGATTGTCCTGTTCATGATTTTTTATGTTACAACAGTATATGCCATTATAATCATATACCACAACATGTTCAGTGATTCCACATTCGATGGATTTCCCTTCAGTTTCCAATTCTTTGCTACCACTAAAAGAGCTGCCCTAAGTATTTTTTATATACATAAGTCCATATCGTTGATCTCTGAGATATAGACCTAATTGTGGTATTGCTAAGTCAAAGGGTGTGCATAGTTTGATGATACTTTGGGCATAGTTCTAAATACAATACTGTATTAATGTCACAGTTTTTCCACATCCCTTCCAACATTCATTTTCCTTTATTTTTATCATATTAGTCAGTCTGATAGGTGGGAGTGGTACTCCTGAGTTGTTTTAATTTTATTTCTCTAATTAATAGTTATTTGGAACATTTTTTTTCATATGACTAAAGCTAGTTTTAATATATTCATCTAAGAACTGCCTGCTCATATCCTTTGACCATTTGTCAATTGGGGAATGCTTTGTATTCTTATAAATTTAACTTCATTTCCTACCTAAGAAAGAAATGAGCCCTTTGTCAGACACTTGCTGTAAATTATTTTTTCCCAGTTTGTTATTTCCCTTCTAATAGTATTTGTGCAAAACCTTTTTAATTTAGTATAGTCAGTTATTTATTTTTCAACCCCAAAATGTTCTCTATGTCTTGTGTTGTCAAAAATTCTTCCCTTAACTATAGGTTGTATTTCTAAATCATGTATCCATTTTCACTTTACCTTTTCATATGGCATAAGATGTTGGTCATTGCTTAGCTTCTGCCATATTTTTTATTTGAAATTTTTATTTAATTAATTAATTTAGAATATTTTTCCATTGTTACATGATTCATGTTCTTTCCCTCCCCTCCCTGGAGCCAACACATAATTCCACTGGGTTTTACATATGTCATTGATCAAGACCTATTTCCATATTATTGATAATTGCACTAGGGTGATTGTTTAGGGTCTACATCTCTAACCCTATCCCCATTAACCCATGTGATCAAGCAGTTTTTTTCTTTTGTGTTTGTTCCTCAGAATTGTCCTGGGTCATTGTGTTGCTGCTAGTAGAAAAGTCCATTACATTTGATAGTACCAAGGTGTACCTGTCTCTGTGTGTAATGTTCTCCGGGCTCTTCTCCTTTCACTCTGCATCAATTCCTGGAGGTCATTCCAGTTCACATGGAATTCCTCCACTTTATTATTCCTTTTAGCACAATAGTATTCCATCACCACAGATACCACAATTTGTTCAGCCATTCCCCATTTTCTCCCCATGGAGGGCATCCCCTCATTTTCTAATTTTTTGCCACCACAAAAAGTGGGTCTGCCATATTGTTTTGCAGTTTTCTTCAATTATTATTGCTTTTCAAAATGAGCATAGCTGATCATTTAGTGACCAATGTGGCTCTTGTTCATTGAGCTTTTCCAGATGTTGCATTCTACTAGTATTTGAAAAGTAGATTGGTCAGTAAATAGCCTGCTAGATTTGGGAATCATAAAGACCTGGGTTCAAAAATGTATTACACCAGGGGCCAGGGAGGTGGTTCAGTGGATTGAGAGCCAGGCCTACAGATGAGAGGTCATGGGTTCAAGTTTGACCTCAGATACTTCCTACCTGCATGACCCTTGCCAAGTCACTTAATTCCTATTCCCTGGCACTTACCATTCTTCTGTCTTGAAACCTATTATAAGGGTTTCTTACCCTTATTGATTATTGGTATAGTATGGTTATACCAATGATTAGATGTTGTGTGAACAGGCTGTTGGATCTGACTTTAAGAAAATGGCTTATCAGATCAGCCTAAGAATTCCACTTAGCCAGTTATATAAAAATATTTTTTATTATGGTTAAAAAAAAAACTAAGGAAAAAGACAGTAAAAGAAAAGTAAAAGGAAAGGAAATTCTTGTGATATATAAGTCCCTAAGCTAAATTTTTTTGCTCCAACCACCCAATTCTGTTTTGTAAGGATCTCCTTTTTCTCCAAGAGTTGAGGCTACTCTCTCTCCCTAGTCTATCTAAATCCCCCAAACCTTAATCTATCTAGCCTATCTAAATTATACACAAGAGAAATAAGTTAGGTCTCTCTCTGCTGTGTAGATGAACAAACAGCTTGAATCTCCACAGCTTTCTCCACTTGCCCAGAAAACCTGTTGGTCTTGCACCAATGTTTCATCACCAACAACCTCCTTCACTTATCAGATCTTGTAGATAAGTACTTGATATGAAAACACAGAGATTTTTCAAATCTCACAGAGCAGTTCTTTGGATCTCCTTTCAGGACAGGGATAGCCCTCAGAGTGCAAAGTCAGTTGGGTAATTGTCTCCCAAAGCCAGTTCACATGGAATTCCTCTCTTGCCTCTAAGTCCAACTGAGATTCTCTTCAGATTTGTTAAAGAACTCTAGTTTATAATCTCTTATGCATCTATAAATAACTTATGCTACTTACTCTATTTCCTAATGAACTATTAATTAATAAATAATTCTCTACAAAGCAGCATATAGGATTGATTTTAAGATGGAAGGAAAGGGTTTGAAAAAATAAAAAATACATTAAAAGTACATTCACTGTATGACCCTGAGCATTTAATGTCTCTGAGCTCATTTCCTAATCTGTAAAAATGGGGATAATAATAGCACCTACTTCAGAGAATCAAATAAAATGATATACTGAGACTATTTTGCAAACTTTAAAATACCACATAAATATCAGCAATTATAGCCACTTAAAATAATAATAGCTGACATACAATGCTTTTACAGTTTTATAAAGCACTTCACATAATTATGAAGGAACAAGAGGAAGTTTCCACCATTGCTTTCCCATCCCAGGCTATCCTTGGGCACTGGAGGATCTTGTGGATCAAGTGATACAAGATCTCCTTCTCCCTGAACCTTCCTGACAGTGGCAGGAAGTGCCTTCCTCCCCTTTTCTACTCATGGCTAAATACTACCATCTCCTCTGATTCTCTCTGCTCAAAGAGGGTGCTCAGAACATTCATAAACCTTAAGCCCACTTTTCCTTTCTCAGTGGAAGATGGCAGACATTGCTGATCCCACAACTTGGATAAGCAATAAGTCATCAACTACAATATCTATGGGTCTCACCATCTGCCCTGGTACAGTGCCATTCAGACTCTCAGACACTGCCTTTTGACATATATATATATATATATATATATATATATATATATATACCTTATGAACCCCTGGACCTTTCCATCTACACTCTTTTGAACCCATAGGATTTCCAAGCCTTCTATATGTCTTGCAGCTTACACTCATTTCTCAGTTATGAATGTGAGCTCCTAGACAGCAGTAACTCTTGAGATCAGTACTCAGTCAACATTTAATGAATGTTTTTTTTATTCATTCATTTATTCATTATCCTTTTTGATCCTCCCAGTGACTAGGTGAAAAAGGTAATATAGACATTATCATCCAAAATTGAACCAGGTGTTGAAACTGAGGTTCAAAGAAGATAAGTGATTATCTGTACTTCTACAATTAATGAGTCTGAGGCAAGACTTGCATTCACTTTTCTCTTCCTCCATTGTCCTAAACCCCTTAAGCAGAATCAGGTTCATGCCATGATGTAGGACTTGTATGGAAAAGCAGTGGTGAGATTTTTTTTTAAGTGTTCAGTAAGATTGTTTTTTAATGACCAATTCTTTCTCTTGAATTCTATTATATATTGAATTATATGTCACCTGATTTATAGTAAACAATATTTTGCCAAACAGAGTAAATTAGAAACTGGAAGACTGATAAGAAAAAAGGTTTGAAAACAAAACCACACCTTGCCTAAGGTAAATTCCTATCCACAATTCTAGTCCACAAATAAACAAATCACTATTGCAAATCAAATCCTCAAGACAAGTTTTACTCCTTAAACATATCAGTAGATATTATAAATAAGAGTAATTAGTATTTTATTATCTGAATTTAAATAATGGGAATATCCAGGGGCCATCATTTAGTAGTGACTATGAAAAGTCTTCTAATTTACTTGCTTCTTTGGCAATATCACACATATTATGTGGTGAGGGTTAAGGCTGAATCCTCTTGCCCTGACTTTCTGAAGGCACCAGCCTCCAAGGAAGCCCCTCATCTTGGAGGAAGCCTCCTGGCTAGAAGCCCAGCTAGATTTAATCTTCTGGGAAGGCCCCTTGGTTGAGGCCTCTGAACTCCCCCTGGCTCAGGCCGGGCTGGAGTAGATCTTCTACTCTTTTCCCTCTTTCTCCATTTCTTCCTTCTATTGTAAATAAACCACCATAAAATTCCATTCTGACTTGAGTATTTCATTAGGATTTAGAATTTAAATCCCTGGCAACCACTAAAATTATATTGTCTCAACCCTAAAAATTTACCCTTAAGAGTAGCAAATTTCTTAACTTTTATAAAACCAGAATTTTATGACATTACAAATATTCCTATAGAGCCATGGAAGGAAGCAATTTATTTCTGTAAAGCTTGGTCAAAATGGGTTTTCTCATGGCCAAGATATGACTCTTTTGACTTTAAAACTTAAAGGAATTAAAGCTAGCTATAAGAGCAGATAATCCTAAAGAGATTTATTACTGGTTTATTTGGGGATGTTTTGTAGATCTGTCTACCAGTCCAATTTCTAACTTCCCCAAAAATTTTGGTTGTCCCTGATAACTCAGGATTCAGTTTTAAGGCCTGAATTATGTTTAATCTCCTATATAAGGAGACTAGATTCTAAAAACAATGCCCTGGCTCCCTCAGTCCCTCCCACCATAATTCAGAGGTCCCACCTCCTGATTTCCCTGCTCTTCCTCACCCCCCAGCACCTCCCCTATATCCTTCCTTCTTTCAGTCCCTCTTCCCTCCCCTCTTCTCTCTCCTTTCCCACCCCTGCCCATCTCCCTTCCTCCTGTCCCTCCCCTTTCTCTTCCTTTTTTCCTACTTTTCCTTCATCTGACACTCCATCCATTTCACTTTCTTCTCTTCTCCCTCCTCCCCCTATGCCACATGTGATGTGCTTAATTTCTACTTAAAGGATAGACTGGGTACTGAATACCAAAGAAATTTAAATAAAGGCATTTTCCCTCTAAGGGAAGTGCCCACACAGGATTGAAGAAGGAATTTAATAACAATAAGAACTCATTTCCTTTCCTCCAGGAGATCTTGAAAGATAGATATATTATACCCCTTCCTTTGATGTTGAACCTTTGCTGGTAATCAGGAGGTTTAAAAATATACTTAGGACCTATAATCAAAGTTGGACTAACATCATGGATATCCTCTATGCTTTATTAACTGAAGGGGAGAGACACATGGTTTTTTCAGCAGTGAATGGGTCTCAGGATGAAAATGCAAAAAAAAAAAAGGTTTTTAAAAGACCCAAAATGGAGTGGCAGTGTAATGTCCCTGAACAATTTGCAGGGATCTAGGAGAAAAAAACACCATTCATAAGCAGAGGATAAACTGTGGGAGTAGAAACACCGAGGAAAAGCAACTGCCTGAATACAGCGGTTGAGGGGACATGACAGAGGAGAGACTCTAAATGAACACTCTAATGCAAATATTATCAACATAGCAATGGGTTCAAATCAAGAAAACATGTAATGCCCAGTGGATTTACGCGTCAGCTATGGGGTGGGGGGAGGAAAAGAAAATGATCTATGTCTTTAATGAATAATGCTTGGAAATGATCAAATAAAATATTTTTTAAAAAAGACCCAAAATGGGACCCAAATGTAGCTGAGGATTATATACAATTATGTGAAGCCAGGGAGGCTTTATTAAGGGGTATGAAGGCTTGCTCCTCAAGAACAGAAGACTAGGTAAAATTTGAACATATTAACGAGGAAAAAGATGAAAGGCCAATCTGCTTTTATGATAGGATTGTTGAATTAGGGACCAGATGTATCAAAAACAGACTCTAGAATTATAAGAAATAATTTTATAAATCACTCTTCCACAGAGAGTATTTTCATAAGAGTTGTCCAGACTGAATCAGTATAATAGGAACAGAAGCTAGAGAAATAATAATAACAACAGACTCTCTAAGAGAGTTAGTAATTCTCATAGGGGTAAATCATAACTCAAACCATAACACCCTTCAAGGAACCTATAGTCACTGTGAGGGATTAGAGGAATGACAAGAATGACAAGAGGAATGGCCAGAGATATGACCAAAGGAATCAGGATTTCTGATGGCTCAAGGAATCTGGAGGTGAAGTTTACTCCTTTTCAGACCCTAATGTCTTATCGATGCTAATTATTTCAGTTTTCTCCCCTCTCTCTAGTGAAAAAAATTCATGCAACACAATCATAAATGCAGATCTACACTCAGGATACAATTAATTTCCAGTGCACTGCAGGAACTCAGCCTACCAGGGAACACCCTTTCCCAGTACTATAAACCTTAAAATTTCTTAGACTTATGAATGTTGGAAATTTCCCCATTGGGAAATTTCAAACTTGAAAAAATTTCTTACTGATAGTAAGAACTCTATTGGAATATGAAACTCCTTGGCATGGGAGGATTCTTCTCCTCCCTACTTAAGTCTACTTTAGGACAGAAACCTTTTGCTAAACAATGGAAAGGGCTTTGACCTATGCTTAAGCATAGAACAGGAAGTTCTTTGAGTCATGATTGATTTTAGAATTGATAAAATAGAGATACTTGGAATGACAGAATCAGGTCTTGGAAACTACAGTCTCCACCCTACTCAGAGTAACAGGATTTAGGAAGGGCTGCAGCAAAGATCAAGATTTAATTATTTGAGAATATGACCTTCAACAGACATGTGCAAAGGGGACAGACCTCTGGGTGGTCCTGGGTTAAGCTAGAGCCACCATTGGCACAGGGGAGACATCGACAGTGATTGGTAGATGTGAGAACTGAGGGGAGGGAACTTAGATTGTTTGCTTAAAGATAGCAAGGTAGGGGGACTGGAGGAGGTGGATGCTCTGAAGGAGGTCTGAGAGGAGAGAGGTCCTGGAGGGAGAGCTCCTGGAGAGGTCTTGAAGGAGGCTGTGGAAGGAGAACTCAGGAGTAGTCAGGAGGAGAATTCTCTGGAAATTTTTCTTGAAAGGAGGATCTCTTGAAGGTGGAGCCTGAGTTTGGCATGAGAAGCCTTACCTAGAGAGACCTTGGGTGAGTGATAAAACCAACTGACTGATTTATCTCTTAGGACTGAGGTCTAGGCCTTATTGGCTTGAGGCCCTTCATTCTTCTTCCTTTCTTCCTTGTTCTCTTTTTCTATTGAATAATCAGTGATTATAAATTAAATTTCTCTATAAAACCCAGTTGGTTTGGGCATATTCATAAATTGGGAATATATTCCCTGGCGACCATCTTATATTTATATAAACCAAGACACAGTAGAAAACATATTTCAGCGGTCATAATTGTTATATATTTCCCTTGCTCCCAAACATTTTAATTATCACATTTTATGGCTCCCACTCTCTTATCTACAACTATTTAACGCTCAAAACGATTTTAAATCTAACAGTACCATTAACTATTGGAGAAAAATGGGAGGTCCTGGGTTCAAATGTGGCCTCATACACTTCCTAGCTGTGTGACCCTGGGCAAGTTAGTTTAACACCCATTGCCTAGCCCATATCACTCTTCTGCCTTGGAACTAATACACAGAAAGTAAGGGTTTTAAAAATAAATTAATTAAAATTAAAAATTAGCAAAAAACTCTCTTGTATTCATTGTTCTCATGTAAATTATGTACCATCTTCTGACAGTGAGTGATTGTATACTGCCACACACATCGTATTTTATTGCTTGTTTGTTTTGGGATTTGGTTTTGCTTTAAGTTTAAAATATTTTTTTAATTTAACTTTTCTCTCATCTCTTCTTATTTTTGGGAGAATTGATTCATATACCTTATAGCTTAGCCATGTATCCTGTGCCTATTCTATTGTTGATATATGCTCTTCTGAGGGGGGATTGTGTAATTATTCTAAAATCCAAAGTTTAAGATCTTTTAAAGTAATTTTAGGAAAAGATAATCACTAATACCCTGGACCGGGAGAGTGGATCTTCTAGAGAAGATGCTATAAGGATGCTTGCAGAAAATATACACTACCTCAGGAGATTTGGAGTGAACTTTTGGATATAGTGAACTGAACTGAGGTTGGGTTGAGCCCACCATTTATCCTGATTGCAAACTCATGCTGAAGGGGAGTCCCCAGTGGACTTTTTGTCAATGTGCCTATTGATGATTTTTTTTTTCTTCTTCTCTCTCGTTTATTCCCAAAATTGTTGTAACTTCCTCCATGAAATGTATAATATCTTTTCTGTTTTTATACCCCCTAGTGAGAAAACCCTAAAAGTATAGACTCCACATGTGTAATGATTCATAGTGAAGACCTGACATGGTAATCTCCTAGAAAAACAAGAGTAGGGAGACATAACACACTAGACTCCCAAAGAATGGTGGGGGAGCTGCAATGAGAATTGTGTGAAGTAAATTACCTTTACCCCTAGGCACCCTGACATCATGTCTAATGGCCTAGTGTCTCCTGGTGTCAATGTGCAATGGCACCATGGAGGGAGGAGCTAATGGGGTTTAAAAGGCAAGGGAGGGACAGGGAGGGGCTCTTGACTTGGGCTCTTGATCTATGATGACCTGCCAAATTTCAGTAGAGATAGGGCCTCAGCCAGTCAAATGATGAATCAGTTCAACTTAAGGCTGATACCTCTCAACCTCTCACTATCTCTCTCTCTCATTTTATTCCATGCCACCCTTTTATTTGTTACAAAGCTAAGAGGAAAAGATTTTTTTTAATTTTATTTAAAATTTTATTTTTTTATTCAGAATTTAACAAACACCAAATGAAATGGGTATTTCCATATACATGGTAGAACAGAAAAAGAGAATTGTACAGAAAGCTGGAGCTCTTTGTTATATACAACTTGCTTTTCTTTCTGTAGCTTTCAAAGCTATCCTGGTCATTTGTGCCTCTGGCCATCTTTCTACTGCCTTCCCTGCAGTTTTGTAAAAAGATGATTCAATAACCTCTTTTCTTCCCCTTGATTTTCTTTTTTGCTACTTTCTTCCCATGTGCCTTCTTCCTCTTAGACCACTTACCTACATAATGATTTCTTTTGTTTCAGTATATCCTTTATTTTCAAATATATTTCTTCCTCCTCCAATCTCGAGTCCTTCCTGTAACACAGATTAAAAAAGGAGGAAAAAAAAGTTTAGCAAAAGCTAATTAGCACAGCCATTGATTCTGACAGAATATATAATATTCTACAGCCACAGTCCCCCACTTCTGTAATTAAGTAGGGAAGATAGTGTAGTGGAGGAATTAGGAGATTAAGATTTAGCCTAATTCTAGATTTAGCCACTAATAACTTGTAATACTTTAGTAGAAATGAATAATTTTATCTTTTTTTCTTTTTGCCTCACTTTGTTCATCTATAACATGGCAATGGTAGCTGCCATATTCTCATCATAGAACCTGATGAGACTAGATCTAGTTCATAAGTAAAAATGATGTTAAAAAGTTGAAATAAATATGCAAATTGAGGAATTATTATTAACTCTACTCTTTAAATTCTGTGCTGAATGTGAGGACATTTTCCTTGTTTTTAATTTAGTGCAAACACTTTTACTCTGACTGTGCTTCTAAAACTGCTCTTCTAGAGACTTCCGGGTAATCATGGAGGCAGTCTAGACATGGTACGCTTCCCCTCCTCAGACCCACCAATATAGACAACCTAAAAAGACCCCAAAAAACTATCTTCACAAAAACGAAGGGACTCTACAGTAGGGCGCAGCATTGAAGATATGTGGGACTTGTGCATTTCCACCCTACAAGGGAGTGAAAAAGCTCCCACCCAAACTTGAGCTGTGCTACCCTCCTCCCCTCACCCCAACTACAGAGCCAGAATTAGATACAACACATGCCAGATTCAACGAGTGAGTGAGGGGCATTCCTGGAATGAACAAGGGGAAGCCCTAGGTCTTGGGAGTTGACTAAGACCACCAAGCACCTAGCCCTGAGAGCAGTCACACTCGAAATGCAGGTGGGCAGGCAGGGGAGTGTAGACCTTGGGCACTCAGAGCCAGCACACATCAGAAAAAGCAAGTGAGTGAAGGGCACCCCTGGAGCGAGCAAGGGGCACATGTAGGTCTTGGGAGCTGACTAAGACCTCTGAGAGCAGTTACACTCAAAATTAAGGCAGGCAAGTGGGGAATATTGAACCCTGAGTGCCCCTGGGCAGGTAGTACAGCTGTGGAGATTTGAGAGCTTGCTTCAGGCAAAAGCTGTGCTCCTTAGCTTAATACACAGAGAGCCTGCCCTCCTCACTCAGATTGCTGACTGGAAAGGGAAGGGGAAAAAATGGCAAATAGTGCCCAGGAAAAACTTCCCCAAACCAAGAAAAACTAGAAGAAGAGGATGACTTTGGATAATTTTTATGGAGGAAAAATACAGACTACAGAGGAAATAGCAGATGAGGAAATCCAAATAAATGATCCAAAACCTTCCAAAAGAAATGGAAATTGTCCACAAGCTCTGGAAGAATTTAAATTGGAGCTTATAAAAAAGATGGAAGACTTCTGGAAAGATAAATGGGAAATGGTTCAAAAAGAAAATGAAAAAATTATAGCAGAGAACCAAAAAAATATAGCTGAAAATCAAAAGGTTAAAGTAGAAAGCCAGGCCTTAAGGACCAGAATTGAGCAACTGTAAACCAATGATCTTGCAAAACAGCAAGAATTAATAAAGCAAAGTGAAAAGATTGACAAAATAGGAGAAAACATTAAATATCTCACTGACAAGGTGACAGATCAGGAAAACAGAGGAAGGAGAGACAATTTGAGAATCATTGGTCTACCTGAGAAACCAGAAATAAACAGAAATCTTGACATCATACTACAAGAAATCAGCCAAGAAAACTGTCCTGATGTTCTTGAACAAGGGGGCAAAATAGACCTTGAAAGAGTTCATAGAAAACCCTCTATACTAAATCCCCAAAAGACAACTCCCAGGAATGTAATTGCCAAATTCCAGAGCTTCCAAGCTAAGGAGAAAATTCTACAAGAAGCCAAAAAGAGATAACTCAGATACCAAGGAGCTCCAATAAGGATCACACAAGACCTGGCAGCTTCCACACTAAAGGACTGCAAGGCCTGGAACATGATATTCAAAAAGGCAAAAGAACTGTGTCTTCAACCAAGAATAACCTATCCATCAAAACTGACTATATACATCCAGGGGAAAGTGTGGGCATTCAATAAAATAGAAGATTTCCAAATATTTGTAAAGAAAAGACCAGAACTAAGTGGAAAGTTTGATAGCCAAACACAAAGAGCAAGAGAAACATGTAAAGGTAAATAAGAAAAAGAGGGAAAAGGAGAAAAAATGTTTTTTTATTCAAACTCTATTCTTTAAGGGATAAAATTAGATCAAATTATATATAAAATATATGGGGAAAATATTATTTGTAGCTCTCAAAAACTGTATTCATTATAATAGTAATTAGAAGAATCACTCATAGGAAAAGATTGGGGCATTAAGGGATATCAGATGTTATGTAGAAAAGGAAAAAGGGTGGGGGGGGAATCAAAGAGGGTACCAAGAGATACTTGAAGAAATAAAATAAATACAATAATCTTTTTCACATGGAAAGGGGGAAGGGAAGAATACTCTTATAAGAAGGAGAGGTAGAGAGTGCTAATAGGTAATACTTAAACCTTACTTTCAGTGAAATCAACTATGAGAGGGAAGAGCATCTAAATCCATTGGGATATTGAATTCTATCTTATCCTACAGGGTAAAGGAGAAGGTAAAACTAAGGGGGGTAGGGGGAGAGAGTACAAAAAGGGAGGGAAGGAGAGGGGGGGAACTTAACAGAACCAAAAAAAAAACAAGAAGGGAACATCCAGGAAATGATGCAGAGTGAAAGGAGTAGAACCAGGAGAACATTGTACACAGAGATAGATACATTGTGTTACAATAGAATATAATGGACTTCTCCATTAATGGCAATGCAGTGATCCTGAACAACCCAGAGGGATGTATGAGAAAGAGCACTATCCACATTCAGAGGGAAAACTGTGGGAGTAAAAACATCAAAGAAAAAACAACTGCTTGATTACATGGGTTGAGGGGGATACAATTGGGGATGTAGACTTTGAATGGACATCCTAGTGAAAATACCAACAATATGAAAATGGATTCTGGTCAAGGACACATGTAATACCCAAGGAAATTTTGCATCAGCTATGGGAGGGGAGGCAAGAGGGGAGGGAGGAATATTAAATGATTTTTGTAACCAGGGAATAATGTTTGAAATTGACCAAATTAAAAAAAAAATTCACCTTCAGACTCTTTAAAGTTTCTTCCCTATCCATGTAGGTTCCTTTTGTCACACTTCTGGGATCTCCCATAGTGAGGGAGAAATCCTTACTGAACATGGTGTGGAGGAATCCCAAATTGGATATATCTTAGAGACTGGGCAGGCCCAAATGGCAAGGGATTTTAGGGAGATGAATTTCTCCCCTGAAGCTCAGGCAAGATAATCACAAGGATTAGTGCACCCAGGAATGGTAGAAAGAAAAAGCATCCAAAAACCAGGAGCTGCTTGAAATAGGCAAGGTACTGCCCTTTCATAGAGAGAGTCTGTTTGGAAGTAACCTTCCTTCCCCTTCCCCCATGGGATAAAAAACTAGGGAGCAGCTTGCTTCCCCTGCTATGTTGACAGAGAGTTAGGAGGCTAATTATTGCCTAAGAGAAACGCACCCAGGTTTTTACCAGCTGCCTGGAGAGTGGCTCCAAGGACTCCCAGCTTGTGTGTTCTAAAGACACAGAGGCAGCAATCAGCAGCAGCAACAGGAACAGGAACAGCAGCAGCAGCAGCAGGAGCCAGAGCCAGAGGAGGAGGATCAGGAGGAGGCTTCAGCAAAAGCAGCAATGCTAGAGGCAGCATCAAGGAATGCTGGCTTAAGCAGAAGGAAGAGCAGTGTGGCTGGCAAAAAAAAAATGGGAAAGAACAAATCCTGGCAGGATCAGGGCAGCAGCTCCAAAGAGAGTTCGGAGTTTTCTTATAATTTGTAATGGGGTTGGGGGTACAAAAAGCCATGGTAGGAGAAATATGGCTTTAAAATTTGAGAATTCTTTCCCCAACTTCAGTGGTTATCATCATTGGAAAAATTAAAATTAATATAAAATACATAAAATATTATATTTTAAGAGATTTATTAATGATCATTAGAAGTAAAGGAGTAAAAAAGGTAACAAAATAAAACCATGTGCCCATGGCTATTCAACGTGTTCAAAAACACTACGCTCTACCACAATTGCCAACAGGAAGCAAAGAGAGGGAGACCAGGAGCCCCACCCAATATATTTCCCTGTTTACATCACCATTTAATATCAGGAAGTCAGTGGGCTCCTGGGAAATGCAATTTTTAGGGTGACTGATTTCCAATTATACACCTTTGATCATTTATCTATTGGGCAATGAATTCTTTTAAATTTGAGTCTATTTTCTATATATTTTGTATTTCATACTTATAAAAAAACTTATTACGTTTTCCTACCCTCCCCCCATTACCCATTCCTCTTCAAATTTAATTGCATTGATTTTATGCAAAAAAACTTTGAGTTGTTTTATATAATTAGCTCCTCTCTTTTTAAAAGACATTACCCTCTAAGCCAGGCTGCTTTCCATTTTCCCCAAAATGTTCTTGTTGAATCTTTATTACATTAACTGGAGTCTTTGGGTTTGCTGAACACTCTTCCCCTCTGTTTTTCTCCTTCTGTGTGCTGTGCACCTAAGCAGTTCCACTGACTGACTTCTTTATTTTATAACTAGAAACGATAATTACTGCTTTGTAGTAAAATTTGAGCTTTGATACTGCTAGATACCCTGTGCTCTCACCCCACTTAAAAAATTTTTTTTCTCTTGAGATCCTTTAACCTGTTGTTCTGCAAGATGAGTTTTGTTACAGTTTTTTAGCTCTTTAAAAGAATCGTTTGGTAGTTTGGTATGGCACTAAGAATATAAATTCAGATTGTATTCTGTTATACAATAGCCTACATATGTTATACATAGCCTACCCATTAATAATTAACATTTTTCTAGTCTTTTAGTTCTGTCTTTATTTCTGTAGAGTGTTTTGTAGTTGCATATAATTTTATATATATAGTTATATAATTCCCCTATGTGTCTCAATAGACTCCCAAATCTTTTATATATTTCATATTTATTTTGAATAGAAATTCTCTTTTCCTGCTGGGTATTATTTGTAATAGGCTGATTATTTGTATGGATTTATTTAATATTGTGCAATGTTGTTGAAGTTAATATTTCAATTAATTTTTTATTTTACTCTTAAATGTTCACTAGGCAGAACCTTATATCTGGAAAACATGATAGTTTTGTTCCTTCTTTTCCTGTGCGTATTCCCTTAATTTCTGTCTTTTTTAAAAAATCATATAGCTAGCACAAGTGATAATGGGCATACTAGTTTTATCCCTGGTCTTTTAAGGAAGATATTCAAACTATTTCGATTATATGAGATTTTTGCTCTGGGTTTTATGTAGATACTACTAACCATTTTAAGGAAAAGTAATTTATTCCTATGCTCTCTAGAATTTTTAAGAGAAACAGGTATTGGATTTTGTCACAGGCCTTTTCAACATATAATGATATAATCATGTACTTTTTATTATTTTTGTTGTCACAATGACCTATTATGTTTATATTTTTTCTTATATTGTACCAGCCCTGTATTTCTGGTATGAATCCAACTTGGCTATCATGTATAATCTTTTTGATGTTGTTGTAGGCTTTTGTTAATATTTTATTTAGCATTTTTATAACCGGGTTCATTAGGAATATTTTCCCCCTTTACTTTGTCTTTTCTGGGTTTCGGTATCAAAGCCATATTTCTTAGAGATAAGTTAGAAGGGCCCCCCTCTTGCTCTTTTATATTTTATGTGATGTTGGCATTAAATTATTTTTTGATAGAATTTGCTTAAAAATTCAGCTGCTCCTGGAGGGTTTTTTTTAGAAGTTCACTTATGAATTGTTAATTTTATTTTTCAAATATGTTATTTAAATAATTTTTCTTTTTATGTTAATCTAGATATTTTATATTTTATAAGTATTCATCTATTTTATTGATTACTTCTTTGTTGATATAATTTGGTTAATTTCTGATAGTTTTCCTCATTCCCACTTCATTTGTTGTCAATTTTTATATTTCCAATATTAACAATTTAGTCTACTCTTTTTCAGTCAAGAGGTTTATCTATTTTCTCAGTTTTTAAAAAACAAAAACAAAAACCTAGTCCTTAGTTTTACTGATCAAATCAATTTTCTTGCTCTCAATTTTGTTAATTTTCATAATTTCTAATTCTCTGTTTAGTTTTAGATTTTTTATTTGTTGGTATATCTTTTTAATTTCAACACCATTTTGTTGATTTTTTTCCTTTTTGTTGTTGATGAAAGCATTAAAGTTATAACATTTCCAGTAAGCATTGCTTTAGTTGCATCTCATAAGTTTTAGGGGTCTTAATTGTTGTTTTATTTGATGACATTTTCTTATTTCTATAATTTTGTTCTTGACTCACCAATTTTTTAGGATTTGGTTACTTAATTTTTAATTTTTATATGGAGGCTCTTAATTAAATTTTTTACATTGTATAGTAAGTTGAGAATGTGTATTTTTACTTTTCTGCATTTGTTTATAAGATGGGTGACCAATAGGTAGTCAAATTTTGTAAACGTGACCTATCCTATACAGCTGAGAAATATGTATACACTTTTCTTATTCAAGAAATATCAGAATTTTATATTTATTTTTTCTAAAATTATCTTCAGATCCTTTCCCTCTGGTTTATTTTTTATTAGGTGTATCTTGATTTGAAAGATAACATTTAATTTTCCCACTATAATATTTTCACCATCTTTGGTTTAACTTATACAATCTGCAACTCATTTAATGTCTCCCTTATATATTTACATGCAATATTATTGTGGGGGACTTGAGGTGAACCCCTGGGGTTCAGGAAGGGTATCTTTTGCAAGGATGCAAGACTCTGAAACTTATCTTAAAAAATAAAAAGAGAAATTCATTCATTTACAAGGTAATGTTAAATATGGCCAGGAAGACTGCCTCCCACAGGAATAGCATAGATGGAAAGTTGTTCCTGAATGACATGATTTTGGAGGTCTTTATACTCTTAACAACAGTGAAGACACGCCCTTGTGTCATGGTGAAGACATGACTTTAGAGTGATATGCATTGAAGCATTGACAGGGAGGGTTGGTCATCTGACTGGGGCCTGCTTGAGAGCATAGGGGGTGACCCTCACATTTTAGGGGACATGACAGGTAGATGTCTTAGTTACAACCTGATGGTATCAAGGCATAGCCTGCAGATGTATCTCTCTATCCATCTCAAATCTAAAGGAAGCCTCAAGGAGGATAATCCTCTCAGGGTCTTATAAGAATTATCAGATGTTTGGGGTTAGAAGTCACAAGGATGTAAGGGAGCAAAGGAATTGCCCTGCTTATAGTTTAGCTGAAACACTTCTATGGTTTTGGGTCACTGTACAGTGCCCATGCCAAAATCATTTGGGGCATATATATTAAGTATAATATTAATTCATTATTGTGCCTTTTCCCATTATGAGATTTATCTTTCATTCAAATCTATTTTGTTGTTGTTTAAGAACATAATTTTTGCCCTTTTATGACATTATTTTTTAATTAGGTCAATTTCAAACATTATTCGTTGGTTACAAAAATCATTTTCTATTCCTCCCTCCCCTCTCCCCACCTTCTCATAGCCGATGCTCAATTCCACTGGGTATTACATGTGTCATTGATCAGAACCCATTTCCATGTTGTTGGTATTTGCACTCGGGTGTACATTTAGAGTCTATATCCCAAATCATATCCCTCTTGACCCATGTAATCAAGCAGTTTTTCTTTGGTGTTCTTACTCCCACAGTTTTTCCTCTGAATGTGGATAATGTACTTTCTCATAGATCCCTTTGGTTATTCAGACTCACTGTATTGCCACTGATGAAGAAGTCCATTACATTTAATTGTAAAACAGTGTATCAGTCTCTGTGTACATTGTTCCCCTGGTTCTGCTCCTTTCACTCTGCATCACTTCCTGGAGGTTCTTCTAGGTCCCATGGAATTACTCCACTTTATTATTCCTTTTAGCACAATAGTATTCCATCACCAACATATACCACAATTTGTTCAGCCATTCCCCAATTGAAGGGCATCCCCTCATTTTCCAATTTTTTACCACCACAAAGAGCGCAGCTATGAATATTCTTATACAGGTATTTTTCCTTATTATCTCTTTGGGATACAAAACCAACAGTGCTATGGCTGGATCAAAGGGCAGACAAGAATTGAGCAACTGGAAACCAATGATCTTGCAAAACAGCAAGAATTAATAAAGCAAAGTCAAAAGACAGAAAATAGAAGAAAACATTAAATATCTCACTGACAAGGTGACGGATCAGGAAAACAGAGGAAGGAGAGACAATTTGAGAATCATTGGTCTACCTGAAAATACAGAAATAAACAGAAATCTTGACATCATACTACAAGAAATCAGCCAAGAAAACTGCCCTGATGTTCTTGAACAAGGGGGCAAAATAGACCTTGAAAGAGTTCATAGAAAAACCCTCTATACTAAATCCCCAAAAGACAACTCCCAGGAATGTAATTGCCAAATTCCAGAGCTTTCAAGCTAAGGAGAAAATTCTACAAGAAGCCAAAAAGAGATAATTCAGATACCAAGGAGCACCAATCAGGATCACACAAGACCTGGAAGCTTCCACACTGAAGGACCACAAGACCTGGAACATGATATTCAGAAAGGCAAGAGAACTGGGTCTTCAACCAAGAATAACCTATCCATCAAAACTGACTATATACATCCAGGGGAAAGTATGGGCATTCAATAAAATAGAAGATTTCCAAGTATTTGTAAAAAAAAGACCAGAACTAAGTGGAAAGTTTGATATCCAAACACAAAGAGCAAGAGAAACATGTAAAGGTAAATAAGAAAAAGAGGGAAAAGGAGAAAATGTTTTTTTTCTTTGTATTCAAACTCTCTTCTTTAAGGGCTACAATTAAATCAAATTATATATATATATATATATATTAATATATAGGGAAAATATTATTTGTAACTCTCAAAAATTGTATGATGATATAAAAAAAAGAGAAAGGGGGAATCAAAGAGGATACCAAGAGATACTTGAAGAAATAAAATAAATAGAATAATCTTTTTCATACAAAGATACCCATGGGAAGAGGAGGGGAAGAATACTCTTATAAGGAGAGGAAGAGAGTACTAATAGAGAATACTTAAACCTCACTCTCAGTGAAATCAACTCTGAGAGGGAAGAACATCTAGATCCATTGGGATCTTGAATTCTATCTTATCTTACAGGGTAAGGGAGAAGGTAAAACTTAGGGGGGGTAGGGGAGAGGGAGTACAAAAAGGGAAGAAAGGAGAAGGGAGGGACTTAACAGACCCTAAAAACAAAAAACAACAACAAGAAGGGAACAAAAAGGGAGGGACCAGAAAGGGAAGCATATCAAGGGAGGGGATTAGGGGGATTGGTTAAAAGTAAACCACTGGTTTAAAAGTATACAGCAAAAGAAGAAAGGGCAGAACTAGAAAAGGATATCAAAATGCTAGGGAATTCAAAAGTGACAATCATAACTCTGAACGTGAATGGGATGAACTCACCCATAAAATGTAGACAAATAAGAGAGTGGATTAGAATCCAAAACTCTACTATATGTTGTCTTCAAGAAATACACCCGAGGTGGATAGATACTCACAAGGTTAGAATTAAAGGTTGGAATAAGACCTATTGGTCCTCAACTGAGAGAAAGAAGGCAGGAGTTACATTCATGATATCTGATGATGCCAAAGTAAAAATAGACCTGATTAAAAGGGATAGGGAAGGTAAATACATCCTAATAAAAGGAAGTATATACAATGAGGAAATATCACTAATCAACATGTATGCACCAAATGGTATAGCACCCAAATTTCTAATGGAAAAACTACTAGACTTGAAGGAGAAAATAGATAGTAAAACTATACTAGTGGGAGACCTGAACCTACCACTATCAAATTTAGAGAAATCAAATAAAAAAATAAATAAGAAAGAGGGAAAAGAGGTGAATGAAATCTTAGAAAAATTAGAGTTAATAGATATATGGAGGAAAATAAATAGGGACAAAAAGGAATACACCTTCTTTTCAGCAGCACATGGTACATTCACAAAGATAGACCATATACTAGGTCATAAAAATATGGCATACAACTGCAGAAAAGCAGAAATAATAAATGCAACCTTTTCAGATGACAATGCAATGAAAATAATAACTAGTAAGGGCACATGAAGAGCCAAATGAAAAATTATATGGAAATTAAATAATATGATTTGCCAAAATCAGTTAGAGAACAAATCATAGAAACAATTAATAATTTCATTGAAGAAAATGACAATGATGAGACATCCTTTCAAACCCTATGGGATGCAGCCAAAGCAGAACTCAGGGGGAAAATTTATATCCTTGAGTTCATATATTAACAATTAGGGAGGACAGAGGTCAATGATTTGGACATGCAAATACAAAAAACTTGAAAGTGAAAAAATTAAAAATCCCCAGAAGAAAACCAAATTAGAGATCCTAAAAATTAAGGGAGAAATTAATAAAATCAAAAGTGATAGAACTGTTGAACTAATCAATAGGACTAGAAGCTGTTATTTTAAAATACAGACAAAATAGACAAAGTACTGGTCAATCTAATAAAAAAAGGAAAGAAGAAAATGCATTAACAGTATCATAGACGAAAAGGGAGAACTCACTTCCAATGAAGAGGAAATTAAAGCAATCATTAAAAATATTTTGCCCAATTATATGGCAATAAATACACTAATCTAGGTGATATGGATGAATATTTACAAAATTATAAATTACCTAGATTAACAGAAGAAGAAATAGAATTCTTAAATAACCCCATATCAGAAAAAGAAATTGAACAGGCCATCAAAGAACTCCCTAAGAAAAAATCCCCAGGGCCTGATGGATTCACAAGTGAATTCTATCAAACATTCAAAGAACAGCTAATCCCAATACTATACAAACTATTCAACATAATAAGCAAAGAGGGAATTCTACCAAATTCCTTTTATGACACAAATATGGTACTGATTCCAAAGCCAGGCAGGTCAAAAATGGAGAAAGAAAACTATTGACCAATCTCCTTAATGAACATAGAATCAAAAATCTTAAATAGTATACTAGTAAAAATACTCCAGCAAGTGATTAGGAGGGTTATTCACTATGATCAGGTGGGATTTATACTGGGAATGCAAGGATGGTTCAATATTAGGAAAACCATTCAAATAATTGGCCATATCAACAAGCAAACCAACAAAAATCACATGATTATCTCAATAGATGCAGAAAAAGCCTTTGACAAAATCAACACTCATTCCTATAGAAAACACTAGAAAGTATAGGAATAGGAGGGTTGTTCCTAAAAACAATAAACAGCATTTTCTCAAGCCATCAGCCAACATCATCTGCAATAAGGATAAACTAGATGCATTCCCAATAAGATCAGGAGTGAAACAAGGATGTCCATTATCACCTATATTGTTTAACATTGTACTAGAAACACTAGCAGTAGCAATTAGAGAAGTAAAAAACATTGAAGGTATTAAAATTGGCAATGAGGAGACCAAGCTATCACTCTTTGCGAATGACATGATGGTCTACTTAAAGAATCCTAGAGAATCAACTAAAAAGCTAGTGGAAATAATCAACAACTTTAGTAAAGTTGCAGAATACAAAATAGACCCACATAAGTCATCAGCATTTCTATTTATCTCTAACACATCTCAGCAGCAGGAATTAGAAAGAGAAATTCCATTCAAAATCACCTTAGACAAAATAAAATACCTCGGAATCTATCTCCCGAAACAAACACAGGAACTATATGAACACGACTACAAAACACTTTCCACACAACTAAAACTAGATCTAAAGACTTTGAAAAACATTGATTGCTCATGTGTAGGATGAGCTAACATAATAAAAATGACTATCCTACCCAAATTAATTTACTTATTTAGTGCCATACCCATTGAACTTCCAAAAACCTTTTTTTACTGAATTAGAAAAAAACATAACAAAGTTCATTTGGAAGAACACAAGATCAAGGATATCCAGGGAAATTATAAAAAAAAATACAAAGGAAGGTAGCCTTTCAGTCCCAGATCTCTAACTATACTACAAAGCAGTGGTCATCAAAACAATTTGGTACTGGCTAAGAGACAGAAAGGAGGATCAGTGGAATAGACATGGGGTAAGTAACCTCAGCAAGACAGTATATGACAAGCCAAAAGATCCCAACTTCTGGGACAAAAATCCACTATTTGATAAAAAAAAAAATACTGCTAGGAAAACTGGAAGACAGTGTGGGAGAGATTAGGCTTGGATCAACACCTCAACCCTACACCAAGATAAACTCAGAATGGGTGAATGATCTGTATATAAAGAAGGAAACAATAAGTAAATTATATGAACACAAAATAGTATACATGTCAGACTTTGGGAAGGTAAAGATCTTAAAACCAAGCAAGACTTAGAAAGAGTCACAAAATGTAAAATAAATAATTTTGACTACATCAAATTAAAAAGGTTTTGTACAAACAAAACCAATGCAACCAAAATTAGAAGGGAAATAAACTGGGAAACAATCTTCATAACAAAAACTTCTGACAAAGTTTAAGTACTCAAATTTACAAAGAGCTAAATCAATTGTACAAAAAATCAAGCCATTCTCCAATTGATAAATGGACAAGGGACATGAATAGACAATTTTCAGGCAAATAAATTAAAACCATTAATAAACACATGAAAAAGTGTTTTAAATCTCTTATAATCAGAGAGATGCAAATCAATACAACTCTGAGGTATCACCTCACACCTAGGAGATTGGCTAACATGACAACTATGGAAAGTAATGAATGCTGGAGGGGATGTGGCAAAGTTGGGACATTAATACATTGCTGGTGGATTTATGAATTGATCCAACCATTGTGGAGGGCCATTTGGATCTATGTCCAAAGCACTAAAAGGCTGTCTGCCCTTTGATCCAGCCATAGCATTGCTGGGTTTGGACCCCAAAGAGATAATAAGGAAAAATACTTGTACAAAAATATTCATAGCTGGGCTCTTTGTTATGGCAAAAAATTGGAAAACATGGGGATGCCTTTCAATTGAGGAATGACTGAACAAATTGTGGTATATGTTGGTGATGGAATGCTATTGTGCTAAAGGAATAATAAAGTGGAGGAATTCCATGGAGACTGGAACAACCTCCAGGAAGTGATACAGAGCAAAAGGAGCAGAGCCAGGAGACCAATGTACACAGAGACTGATATACTGTGGTACAATTGATTGTAATAGGCTTCATCATTAGTGACAAGGTAGTGATCCTGAACAACCTGGAGGGATCCATGAGAAAAAACACTGTCCACATTCAGAGGAAAAACTATGGGAGTAAATACACCAAAGAAGAAACAATTTGTTGATTACATGGGTTGAATGGGATATGATTGGGGATGTAGACTCTGAATGAACATCCTAGTGGAAATACCAACAATATGGAAATGAATTCTGGTCCAGGACACATGTAATACCCAGTGGAATTGTGTGTCGGCTACAGGAGGGGCGGTGAAGGGGGTGGTGAGGGAGGAATAGAAAATGATTTTTGTAACAAGGGAATAATGTTTGAAATTGACCAAATTAAAAAAAAAATTAAAATTAAAAAAAATAAAACTGCTCTTCTAAAACTCGTCAAATCCAATTTATTTTTTATCAGTCTTCATCCTCTTTGACATCCCTTCAGTATCTGAGAATGTTAACTATAATTATAAACTATATGACCATGGACAAGGTACTGAAGCCCTCTGTGTCTCAGTTTCCTCATCTGGAAAATGGGGATAATGATACTTGTAGAATGCAACTGTCAACCTAGAAAAACACAGACCCACTAAAGCAGTTATGAAGAACAAGTTTTTTTAATCAGGACAAGGGAGACAAAGTTCATATGGCCACCACACAGAGTAATAAACATACAACACATGAGACAACATCTAGAACTCTGGAAACAATGTCTTTGGGAAAAAGTACCATGAATGGGAATAGTAGGATTCCAGTAAGGAGATGGACTAAGTGGGAGAGGCCTAGATGCAATGGGAGAAATTTCCAAGACAAAAGCATACTTAATATTTGATTATATCGACTAATTCTATCTATATCTAGATCACATTGTTCAGTCTAAGACAAGGATAATTTTGAGAGTTCCTTGAAGGAAAGTTCCCTAGGGACAAAGGTGAATTTAGGGATTTCATAAAAAAAGTTATCATACCTCACAGGGTTATTGTAAAGCTCCAGAGAGATAAATGTTTTGCAGACCTTAAAATATGATACAAATATCAGACATTTCCTCTCTGACCCCTTCTTTTACAGTTTAAAGCATATTTAATAGAGCCTAAATAGATATTTTCTTGCCAGTCTTTGTTAGGCATATTCCATCCCTGCCCAACAAGCCCAATGTTTCCTCATTTTATGTTGTAGTTCAGAAATTTTGGTTTCGTTTTCATTTATCATATTCTTAGCTGGTTGTTCACTTCCCAAAGGTGGCATACTAGAAGCTCAGTTTATGGAAAGCCTAATACTGCAACCTATAAGGGAAATGAATTCTTCAGTAGGTTCATATTTACATAAACTTGAGAGACCTCATTTGCCACACTGTACAACCTTCCCAGTCCTGAACTTACATCACCACCTTCCTTTCTTCCAAGAAGTCATTCAGCTAAAATAGCTAAGAGTTAGAAGGTCCTGATGAGAGTTCTTTAAACTCACAGAAAGTCTAATGTGAAATGTCTCCATTGGCACTGCCTCTTGGCCTTCCAAGATGACCCTTAGTTGGCAGAATTAATTTATAGAGGATCTATGGTGAGGAAGCATGGTATAAGGGAAAGATTATTGAATTTTATGACTGAGGAGATGGATTCAAAACCTAGCTTTGCCACCATCTTGTATGACCTTGTATGGGGCAAGTTATTTAACATCTCAATCTCAATTCCTAATGGATACCTAAAACACAATAATCTAATGGTCAATATCCATCCACCTCATTAAGAGTTCTACCAAGCAGTGACTGTGTCCAGGTTATGATGGGAACACTACAAATGCCTTCCTAAAATGACTTCAAGGCACCCACGAGGAGGATTCTCTCATTTATCAGATTCCTTATAGTCTATAAACAATGATGAGAGCTATAAGATCCTCTCCTCTAGTATAACTTACGTAAGGAATTAAAATTTAAGGGTTTGATTTAAATACATGAAAATTCTAAGATAATACTGTAGTCACCAATTTAAAAACATTATAGCTCAAATCAAATTGACTTTCAGTAGCTTTATAAAGAGGTGGAATGAGTGAAAGTAGAGAAATGTGAAAGAGGGTAGAGTAAGAAACTTAGTCTATCACCCTAAATGTTGCTCTGGTCCCTGGCTCAACCCATGAAGGGCTTGTCAACCCCTCAGCTGGAGAATTTGGAGATGAATTAAATAAGGACTCAACCTACAAGGTCTGCTCCAAGAAGGAGAGACCTCTCTGGAACTAATCTCTCCAGAAGCCAGGAAAGGAGGGTCAGCTTCTTACCCCCCCCCCCCCAAAGCTCCAAAGGAGAGAAGCCATGAGCAGCCTTACAAGAAGCAGTCCAAGAGCCAGAGTCTCAGGTTGAAGTCCCAATTCGTAGCTCCAAGCCACAGACCCAGTTCAAGTTCCTCCAAGCCCCATTCAGGCCAAAGACCTCTTGGACAGGAAGTTAAGGACCCTTTATAGTCCTTTTTCTATGTCACTTCCTGTCTCTTTCTCTACTTTACGGTAGCCAATTGCAGTCTTTAAATTTGCTTAGCACTGCCCAGGGGGTGGTCAGTCTCTGAGTTTTCACCCACTTTTAGTAAGTGGCTTATGAACCTCCCCTACTTAGTGTTAAGGTAGGGATGTTTTCAGTTTTTGTTGAGTAACTTAAAAATAGGCAAGGGAAGAGTTAATACTATCTTCACACTTATTTTATTCCTGGGCACAGTTGAACTCATCTCTACATTTCCAAGACAAAATCCCTGGAGGTCACCAAGCAACCTAAAGCATGCCTATGTTCAGAGCATCACATCAGAACTAAAAGGCCAGCTGGTTCATCCGCTTTATTTTACCTTTTAGGAAACTGAAGCCTTGAGAATTTAAGTGACTTCCTGAAACCCTCAGGTAGTAAGAAGCAAAGAAGAGATTCAAACTTAGGTCCTTCTATTTCAATTCCAGCACTCTACCCACTACATCATCCTACTATCACCTTTGATGGTGAGTGTCTGTTCTAGTGGTAAACCCAATGACAGAAACATGCCAGCTAATATAGTCAATGAAGTAAGATACTCTTGCTGTACCACAAATTCAGTTACCATTAATTATTATGATAATTATTAATTATTCATCCAACCCATGGATAACTAAAATCAGACCCTCTAGGATTATAGGCTAGGAGATAGGATTGATCCTTAAAGCTGACATTACTTATAGGTATTCTATGACTTCCAACTGATTGGGGTCTCAACATCTCTAACATGGACCGGAGAAGTGTTCATTTGTATACTCAAAGCTGAAACTATCTCTGACCTCATGTTACAGGGTCATCCCTCCCTACTCCTGTGTTGGAGCTGAGAGCTCAAGAAGTTTACAGCACAGTTCAATTAAAACATGCCTTAGAGAGGAGCATGAACAAAGATGCATTGGAAAAGCCCTGGAAATTCCACACAAGTTCTCACCTTTCTCTCTTCCTATGAACCTATATTAACTTTACAAGCACAGTATAAGGGCCAGTTAGGACTCATCACTTCAGAACATCTTCCTTAGCATTTCCTTGTATTTTTCCACCTGGCAACTAAGTTAGACTGGGATAGGAAATGCCAGGGGATTTGGAGTGACTTGCCCCAAACCACTGATATAAAGATAATTGAAAAAAAAAACATTTACTTGTCCCACTGAGTGGGAGTAGCCTATTTTGCAAAATAAACAAAAACATGGCAGCCATAGCACACTTATAACCTATATCAAATTGCTTATCATCTCAGGGAAGGGAGAGGGAAGGGAAGGAAGAAAAGAATTTAGAACTCAAAGTGTGAGAAAATAAATGTTAAAAATTCATATCTATACATATATAATGGGGGAGGATTAAGATATTGGGAAAACAAAACAAAACATGCCAAGACATAGCTGGAATACAACCAGTTGGACATGTAGCTACAATGTGTAGGTGGTAGCTAATCTTCCTATTGTGGTAGGGGACACTTTCTCTTTCTCTTGGGGATCAGGGCCTTGGAGGCTTCAGATGCTTAGATGGTGGGGACAGTAAGGAGATCTGCCAGAACCTGTCAGGGAAGAAGGCAGAGTGTTCTACTCAGAGATGGGGGTAGGATGGGAAATGACATGCAGATGACCCTGGGAGACTTGACCTTGAATTCCCTGATGAACTGTTGACTGAGATGTCAGGCACTAAAGGGAATACTGATGAAGAAGTTTTGCTTTTTTTTTCCTTTTTCTCCATTGACTTTGAATTGGAGTACAGAAATGTGGTCTACTAAAAGTTCATTCACATAATACCTGAGTGAAGAGAAGAGGGGAAGAAAGTGGAAGTTTCTTCAGATTTCTTTTCTAGATTGATAGAGCAACCAAGAGATTGAATAGTGTCTCTGATTTTGGTTTTATTCTGTAAAAGTATTCTAACAAGCTAGAGGTATGGTAGTGAAGAGCACAGGGCTAGGAGTCAGGAAAACTTGAGTTCAAATTTGTTTTAGACCTTTATTAGTTGTGTGAGCCTGGAAAAGTCACTGAATCTCTATTTGCTTGTAATTTCCTCAACTGTAAAATGGAGATAATAACAGTACCTACCATCCAACATCGTTGTGAGGATCAAATGAGATATTTGTTTAAAATGCTTAGCATAGTTCCTGGTACATAGAAGGTGCTACTTAAATGCTTATTATCTTCCCCTAATCTATAATGCATGTGTGTTTTCCTTTAGGCCATAGTCACATGAAGTTGGTGAAGATTAGAATCTTTCTTTTTTTTTTTTTAAATCCTTACCTTCCATCTTAGAATCAATACCATGTATTGGATTCAAGGCAGAAGAGTGGTAAGGGCTAGGTAATGGGGGTTAAGTGACTTGTCTAGGGTCACACAGCTAGGAAATGTCTGAGATCAGATTTGAAACCAGAACCCCTCATCTTTAGGCCTGACTCTAAATCCATTGAGCCACTCAGCTGCGCACTAAAGATTAGAATTTTTTAAATTTTAATATAAAAATATTTTTCCATGTTTACATATTTCATTTTTTCTCCCTCTCTTCCCTCCCTGCTCCTGGATCCAATAAGCACTTCCACTGGGTTATACAAATGTTATCATTTATACCTATTTCCATATTATTCATTTTTGCAATAGAGCAATTGAGCAATCTTTCAAAACCAAAACCCCAAATCATATATCCATACAAAAAAATGATGTCATTTGTTTTTCTTCTGTGTTTCTACTCCCCCAGCTCTTTCTCTCTATGTAGATAGCATCCTTTCTCATAAGTCTCTTGGGATTGTCTTGTATTAGCAAAGTCCAATACATTGTATTGTTCCACAATGTTTCACTTTCTGTGTATAATGTTCTCTTGGTTCTGTTTATTTCACTCCACATCAGTTCCTAGAGGTTCATAAGGACTAGATTTTTAATGGAGAATAAGATCATGAGTAAATTTTGATGAATTTGATCAAATATTTTATGTTGTTTTTATATGTTAATCCTCAAATCTAGTTGAGCATAGTAAGTAATGGGAGTTGGAAAAGGTTCCCAGATCGTATGCTAAGATCTCATCAGGTAGTTTGAAACTTAGATATATGTGAAGCCTGTGGCTAGTAGCCTTACCTTAATCTGCCAGTTGGTGACGTGCTGAGATTTTGATCTAAATAAATGGTGCTCAGAAGAGAAATAGTTGCTCAGCTGCTTGCTTAATCTTGCCTCCTCCAGCAGGGTTCACTAGAGAGATAAGTGCATTACTACCAGGAAAACTTCCTTTAGCCCCTATACAGCATCTCCTTCTTAAATAATGGCAAAATAGAGAGTTAAAAATAAAAATTAAAAAGCAATTGTAGCATGAACAAAATTACAGCAGCTAGGATATTGCATAGAAAGGGAAGCTGTCCTTTGAGGGACAACAGCCTTGTATCAAATATCCCTCATTATGGATCTCATATCCAATCTATGTAGGGAATTAACACAAATAAATAAGAGCAAGTCATTTTTCAACAGATAAATGGTTAAACAATATAACTAGATAAAAGACAGAGCATTTATTAGGCTCTTACTTTGTGTTAGGCACTGTATTAAATTCTGAGAATGCAAATAAAAACAATCAAATCAGTTCCTGACCTCAGGAAGCTCATGTTCTAGCAAAGGAAGACAAAGTTAACAACCCAATTTGGTCGGGGGTGGGGGGTGTCGGTGATTTTAGTGGGAAGGGGTGGTAGAGTCCTGCTTCTAGATCCAGGGAAAAATGGGGAGGAGGAATGTTTATCTCTTGGGACTTATTCCAAAGTTCTAAGGGGTGGTGAGATGGAATAGTGAAGAGACATCAGGAATGGGAATAGATCATTGGAAACTATTAATAAGTAGATGTAAGATTGCTCCAAATTACTATATAGCAAGTTAGAGAAGCCATGGAAATGACCATCCTCCCAACATAAAGCAGGATAGAAGGGACACTAACACTACATGGATGTGTGAATGTGAAATCCCCTACCCTTCCTCATGATTACATTAGATTAGCAGTTTTTCACATTTCAGTTATTTTGTGATCATAGATCTTAAAGTTTTCTAAAAATAATCAAGATATGATTCTATCTGAAGTATTTTCTGTGTCTTAATCATATAAGCATTTAAGTAACTCAGTCCTTTAGGAACGGAATCAGTATTCAATTAATAGTCCTGTTGGACCTGAATAAGTATTTTATTTGGAGTATTAAATATTTCTAAAAATAGCAATCACTTAATTCTGAAAGAATCATTTCTAAGTATAATACAGCAGGCATAAAGTTTTCTGACACTTCTCTACCCTATGTTCTACTATTATTATTATTTTATGTTTTTTTATTTGATTTGATTCTTGAGTAACTATGAATATATCTGAAAAATTATTGTATCTTTAGTAAAAGTTTTTGGGTATATAAGGAGGTCACTCACAAGGCTCTGAGTCTTCTGTAGATAACTGGAGTTCGACTTTATTGTGAAACCAGCCCTCTCTCAATAAACCTATTTCTTTTTGGCTTTGTGACTTTGTTTTACTTTTTAGCATCTCTGCTAATAAATTTTCTCCATAGGTGGCAACATTTCACTAGGAATTACCACTTACCTTATAGTTTATCCAATCTCATCTTACCTTTTGACTTATTGCTGTATATTTAACTTAAGCCCAAACTTGATATTAATCTATGGGAATGTCATATTATTTATTCTTTTTTAAAAACCCTTACCTTACATCTTAGAATTAGTATTGTATATTGGTTCCAAAGCAGAAGAGTATTAAGGGTTTAGCAATGGGGGTGAAATGACTTGCCTAGGTCACATAGCTAGAAAGTATTTGATATCAAATTTGAACCCAAGACCTCTTTGTCTTTGTCTGACTTTCAATCCACTGAGCTACCTAGCTGCCTCCAATATTTGGTTTTTTAAAAGGCAGCAACAGCTTCAACAGTCTATGGAACAAGGGGGACTACTAATAAGAAATCAAAAGAACTCTGAAATGTTTCCTCAAGACCAAGAATTTGGCAAAGATGATAAAAAGTGGAAATTGTCAGTGCTGAAGGGATTATAGAATGACAGACACAATAACATAGTGCTGGTATATCTGACAGCTAGGTAGCATAATGGATCAAATCCTGAACTTGGAGTCAGAAACCCCTGAGTTCAAATCCAGCATCAGATGATGACTAGTTAATATTTGTCAAATACATTTATAGCATCACTTTTTAGATTAGGAAAGAATAGGAAAAAAGTAAATCCCCATTTATTAGGGAATTGGTATGTGAAACAAACCAATACATGATTAAAATGGAATATCACTGTTTCTTAAAACAATGAATATCAGGAATTCAGAGAAACTTGAGAAAACATATGAACTGAAGCAGAATGAAATAAACAGAACCAGGAAAGCAACACAAAGAATCAAGGGAAGGGAATGAACATGTATTAAGTTTCTACTATGTGTCAAGCACTGTGCTGAGAACTTTACAAAGTACTCATTTGATCTTCACTGCAACCCTGAGAGGTGCTGTTTTGATCCCCATTTTACATTTGAGATCATTGAGGCAGACAGGGATTAAGTGACTTGTTTAGGGTCACACAGCTAGTAAAGTATTTGAATCAATATTTGAACTCAGGTCTTTGTGAATCTAGGCATAGCATTTTAGCCACATAATTTATGAGATGAAAATATTAAGATCTAAAAAGGAAACAAAATGCTATGTAATTATAATGACTCAATCTGGACCCAAAGAAGACAGTTGAAAAGGTATTTTCCTCTCTCCCACTTGTTTGCAAAGTTTGGAGATCATCTATGGGTATGAAATAATAACCACAGTTTTAGATTCATTGTATATTTTTATTTTGCTGAACTGTTGTTTTTCCCCTCCCTTCTTTTTATAGTCTTTGTTAAATGGGGCAATTTTCTACGGAGAGGAATTGAAAGGTATATTTTGAAAATTAAGATATATTAAAGCAAAAGAATGACATTTTTTAATTGATGGAGCACATCCCATAAACTTTTAATGTTCATTTTTTAAGGCTGTGTTAATTTTAACAAAGTTGCACCAAAAAATGTCCTTTGTAACAAATCTACTGAACTTTCCCCCCTTGTTTATCTGGATTTTGTTGTCTTCCTTGTTAGGTTTATGTACATAGTTGTGGATGTTTTATTGTTCTTTGGGTTCTGAGCATTTAAGTAAGACTACTGAAGTAATAATCATTGGGAAGTCAGGCTTGGTTTACAGATGGTAAAGTAGTCATATCTATGGTTCAGGGTAAGGGAGAGTATAGGAAGAATGTCTGGGTAAGGATTTGGGGTCTTGTGGTGCGTTGCACCTGGGGTGGTCCTCTGGATATATTCCTGATGCCCTCCATGTCTCTTTTAGGTGGCTTTGATTGTTTAACTTCTGGAAGAGAAAGGAGTTTCTTTGCTATGTTTAGGTTCTTTGGACATGGCGCCATAGCTAGCATAGGGTGGATGGCCCCTCATCCCATATATACTTCCTTTCCCTCAGTAGCCACATTCTTCACACATCATCTCTAGACCTTTACTACCAGGTGCTTCAGCTACCCCTAGAGACCAGTTGGTGTACCCTAGAAGAGAGGTATCATGCTTTGCTCTCTAATCCCAGTGGGAATGGGGATTAAACTTTCAGGGGAAATAGTTGCCTTCTCTTCTAGGGTGACCTTAACTGACGTTGAATTGCCTTGGTTCTGCTGGTCTTAATTTCCAGCTATTTTTTCCTAGTAGGTAATACAATTCCTAGATATGATTTTGCCTGTGTACGTGGAGAGGTGGGGAAACACAATGAGGTGATCTGCTCTATCTGCCAAAATATGGAGTATTTCAGAGAAGAAATTTGAAAGATGATGACCCTAAAATGTCCTAGAATGGCATACTTGACCCTCACGGCTGGAGCTCCACTCTCCTGGTCTCTATAAAAGTGGTGGACAGTGGGGATATGATTGCAGGAAGAATGGAGCAAGGTCCTGGAGGAGGTCTGAATGGATTAGAATAAAGGCTTTGGTAGGTTGAATCATTTTGGGAGTAAGGGGTATCACTTCTTACTCTAAAGTGGCAGCTAGGTGAGCCTGGAATCAGGAAGCCCTAACATCGGTATCCTAGCTGTGTGATCCCAGGCAAGTCCCTTAACCTCTGTTTGCCTCAGTTTCTCACTTATAAAATGGGGATAATAATAGCACCTATCTCTTAGGTTGTTATGTAAAGCACTTAGCTGAGTGTCTGGCACATATTAAAGACTATGAATATTAGCTATTATTTTTATTAGATAAGCAGGAAAGAGAAAGGAAGGATAAAAATAGAAGCTTTGAAGTATGAAGGAAGAAAATTGAGGGAGTTCATGTTGGATTATCTCTATCTCAGCAAAGAAAGATTGATTTACTCAGAACAAAGAAGGCAACGATGGGGTGGGAATATTGGGGGAAATAGGAAAGGTTTGTTATACTGAAGTGGGAAATCTGCTAGAATGGATAAGATAGAAAATAATTTTTCTGGATGGCATTGATGGCTTGAGGGTAATTAATATTCTTTCAAGGGATCAGGAACTATGATTCCATTGGAATAGAGGTCTCCCAATAGGGAAATCCCTTTCTACTAATGCAGATCAGCAACTGCTTTGAAACTAGTTTTACTGAAATTCTTGGGGACTTGTAAAAGAGTGAGTGACTTGGCCAGCTTCATTCAGCCAATAAGACTAAAGAACTGATCCTCGCAGCTCAGGCAGTCTACTCTAATTACAGGTGAGGCATAGCCAAAAATTTTAGGGCCAGAAGTTAGGAGGCTAGTGTTCTAGGGCTAATTCCACTTCTCACTTCAGAACCTCATTATCTCATGTCTTAGTTTCTTCAAATAAAATGAACTTTATAATATCTCCTCTGCCTACCTCAGAGGACTCAAGTTGGTACCAAATCAAGTGAAATAATGCATATGAAAATGATTTTGAAAATTCAAGTATTTCATGTTTGCTAGCATTTAAATTGGCTAGCATTCTCTACAGGAAATAAATGTGACATTGTGAATTATTAAATGTGACAATTATGTTGGTGGGTGGGGCCTCATTTTTTGAGAATAAAACTTGGTGAATTGCCAGGGTCAGACCATGAATGACTAGTTGAATTAGGACTGGTTAATGAGTGGATCAATATTAACAAGCATATGTAATCAAGTTTTCTCTGGCACAGGAGATCCCAGAACAAAACTAGAACAAATCAAGGGAGAAGAATTGATTGATGTTTTATCAACAGATACACTGGAAGATGATACAGGCCCAGGTGAGTAGAAATCTCTGTCTTGCCTCTGGGAAATAGGTTTCTTTTAAACAAAAACAGACTAGAAACCACCTTTTGGTATTGCTAGAAATATCTTTTCTGGGAGATGTGTATGTCTGTCTGGTCTATGCAGCACCTACCTTTGATCATCTGTAGAGAAAAAGCATTTAGGATATAAGTGTTAGGGAGGGTACACCTGGATGATTCAGATAATTCATTATTGATACATTTATTTTTTTCGTGAGTAATATAAAAGGGAAAGTTCCCTGCAATTATTCACACTACCTTACACTGCCTGCATAAAATATTGGGAAGGCAAATTCAAATTCATTCTCACCTATACATGAGCTATATTCCAATGCATGTTTAAATTTGCAGGTTAATAAGACTTGTTTTCTAAATAGTGCTCTTCTCATCCACCCTTATTCATGGACAGCTAAATTGGAAACATCAAAATAAAGAGCTTAATCATATAAATTTCTCATCCACCAAATGGACAGTAGTGATGAGAAGTATGTATGAATAGACATGAGTATATGTGTGTAGACAGAGAAAAGCCTAGAATAGTGAATAGAAGGCTAGCCTCAGGCAGGAAGATGACAAGGGGTCAAGTGCTGCCTCTGATACATGTTGACAATATAACCCTCAATAATTCACTCTCAATGCCTCCAGCAAATCTCACAGTGAGCCAAGAAAGTCATGCCCCCAGACTCCAGAACCACCAAAAAGAAATGTTACTTCTTACTTAAGTAGGAGGAAAATCCGGTGATTTAATACGACATTGAAAAAAAAAACACATTCTGTTCCCATTTGTCTAACAAATCTAAAAAGATACAGTTATAATTCATAGTAAAAGCTAACCCACTCCCAGGGAATTAATTTATTCTACTTTTACTTTTTTTCCCCTCTTTATAAGGTCTAGGGTCAGGACCTCAGAAATCATCTAATCCAAACTCTTCCTTTTACAGATGTGTAAAATGAGACCTCAGAAAAGAGAGATCACATGGCTAGGAACGTGGCAGAGGCAAGGTCTAAAGCTAGGTCTATTAACCTAGAAGCTAGAACTCTTTTCACTACCCTGCATGACCTCTGCTGGAGGCCTTTAAATTTGCAGCTGATTATATTTGCTTCAAATTCAATATGTTTTTTCTTTTCTTGGGGGTTTCTTTTTTCCTTCCTTCCTTCCTTCCTTCCTTCCTTCCTTCCTTCCTTCCTTCCTTCCTTCCTTCCTTCCTTCCTTCCTTCCTTCCTTCCTTCCTTCCTTCCTTCCTTCCTTCCTCCCTCCCTCCTTCCCTCCCTCCCTCCCTTCCTTCCTTCCTTCCTTCCTTCCTTCCTTCCTTCCTTCCTTCCTTCCTTCCTTCCTTCCTTCCTTCCTTCCTTCCTTCCTTCCTTCCTTCCTTCCTTCCTTCCTTTCTTCCTTCCTTCCTTCCTTCCTTCCTACCTTTCTTTCTTTTTTCTTTCTTTCTTTTTTCTTCCTTCCTTCCTTCCTTCCTTCCTTCCTACCTTTCTTTCTTTCTTTCTTTCTTTCTTTCTTTCTTTCTTTCTTTCTTTCTTTCTTTCTTTCTTTCTTTCTTTCTTTCTTTCTTTCTTTCTTTCTTTCTTTCTTTCTTTCTTTCTTTCTTTTTTCTTTCTTTCTTTCTTTCTCTCTCTATTTCTCTTCTTCTCTCTTTCTTTCTCTCTTTTTCTCTCTTTCTTCTTTCCTTCCTTTCTCTCCTTCTTTCTTTCTCTCCTTCTTTCTTTCTCTCCCTTTCTTTCTTTCTTTCTTTCTTTCTTTCTTTCTTTCTTTCTTTCTTTCTTTCTTTTTCTTTCTTTCTCTATCCTTTTTTCTCTCTTTCTTTCTTTCTCTCTCTTTATCTCTTTCTCTCTCTTTATCTCTTTCTCTCTCTTTATCTCTTTCTCTCTCTTTTTTCTTTCTTTCTTTCTTTTTCTCTCTTTCTTAAATTGGGATTTGGTTTCACTATGGTACAAGCTTCTTTGTTCTATGGAGTTTCTTCTATGGAAAGACTTTCCTGATTTCCCCCCTCCCCTCCAATTACTCTTGATTTATCACTTTTTGTTTAGTTTATATATACTCATAGGCATGCTTATTTCTTTGCTAGGTAAAACATAAGTCCTTTGATTATGGCTATTGTCTCTTTCTTTATATTTGTATTCCCAGGACCTTGGATATAGTGGGAACTCAATAAATGTCATTTTAATAAAATAAATTTTATTGCTATTTAAAATCTATATTGTCTAAATTTCCCCCTTTGTTTTTCCTTCCCCACTTATGGGGAATCGTTTCATAATAAAGAGATTTTGATACATTCTTTTAAAAAAAGAGAGAGAAAAGGGGAGTGGAGCATCAAAAAAAACGGAAAAATATAAAAATGTAGTCAATGTTCCACACTCATGGACTAGACCTTAACACTTTACCTATGGGAAGGAGTAAGGGAAGGTAGATTGTTCTCATTTCTTTGGGACTAGACTTGTGCTTTGTAGTTTGTAAAGTTCATTTGTTTTTAAACCCTTACCTTCCATATTAGAATCAATACAGTATATTGGTTCCAAGGCAGAAGAGCAGTAAGGGTTATGCAATGGGGGTTGTGACTTGCCCAGGGTCACACAGCTAGAAAGTGTCTGAGATCAGATTTGAACCTAGGACCTCCTGTCTCCAGGCCTGGCTCTCAAACCACTTTGTGCCACCCAGCTGCCCTCCTATAATATTCATTTTTGATAATTTTGTGCTATAGTTTTTTCCCCATTTACATTATTGTAGTCATTATTTATTATTGTTTTCTTGACTTTGTTTAATTCACTTTGCATCTGTTTAAATAAGTCTTTCCAGACTTTTTTTTTTTGCAGGCATGGTATTTGCTATTTCTTATAGCACAATAATATCCCAAAACTTTCATATACCACAATTCATTTAACCTTTTCCCAATAAGGGACTTCTGTTTTGTCTCTTTTTTTGTTCATTTATCTGTTTATTTATTTTCCACCACAAAAAAGAAATCTGCTTTAAATATTTTCTTGTATATGGAGACTTTCTCTTTTAACAGTGACTTCCTTGGGTTATGTGACTAGTAATGGGGTGTGGATATTTTTGTCATTTAATTTGGAGAATAGTGACATTAACAGTTGATTAAAAATGTGTGTGAAATAAGGAAAAAAGAAAAGTGGTAGAAAGGAAGAAAATGCAAATAAAAACCCCACAATGCATCAATACTATTGCTGGGTCTATTTCCCAAGGAGATCAGGGGAAAAGGAAAATAACCTATATATTTGAAAATACTTACACTAGTTTGCCTTGTGGTGACAGAGAATTGGAAATCGAGAGGATATTCATCAATTGGAGAATGGCTAAATAAACCGACATAGGATTGTGATGGAATACTACTGCACAGCAAGAAAGAATAAGCAGATTAATATTTTAAAACCTCGGAAATAAGAACAGGAGATAATGAAGAGTAAAATGATTAGAACCAAGAGAACATTATATACAGCTACAGATTTAATACTTGAAGACTAACTCATGAATGTTTACCTCCAGAGAATGAATGGAGAAGTGGAAACAGGAAGGACAAAAATCTAACTAGTTTACTGGATGATACCTTCTGTGGTGTGGGGAGGGGAGGGAGGGACTACATAAAATTAAATAATTAAATAAATGAATAAAGAAAATGTAAATTAAAAAAAAAAAGAAGAGAAAATGTATAATTGGTTGGTTATCACTTTATGGGTTTAGAACTGGTGGCAGCAAAACTTAACAAAAAAAAAAAAGAAAGAAAAATTACTCCTGGCTCCATCATTATATGTGGAATATTCACAAAACTTATAAAATAATGATCACTGGTCACATAGACCCTCTCGGTTTTTCTCCATGTGAAAAATAAGATAAAGAGCTCCTCTAAAAGCCCAGAATCTATGATGAAAAGCAGACAACACTTCCCTCTTATGGAAGTAAGGGGTAAGAACAATTAGAGGAAGGCTAAAAGAAGTTTTCAGGGTTGACCTCTGGTACCTACCAGGTGCCATCACACTCAAAGCTGAGAAGAAATTATTTTATTAGAAGTAGTGCACAAAGTCATTACTATAATTTACACATTTGTTGACCCCTTTATATGAAAATCCGGTACATGTTTTAAACTTCTAAAGACATTACTGGCATTTTTTCTATTCTGACTCAGGGAAGGAATCTTGATAGTAGAGAAAATTGAACCAATATTAGCTTATAGTTCCTTCTCTTAACTAGATATAATCACTCTGTAGTTTAGCAATGGTTAAAAAAGTAGACACTAAAGTGTTTTGGGGAGTGCTGTTTCTGATAGAGAACAGACTTCCAGACCAAGAATCAAGCATCTGTCTGTCAAATATTTTTAAATTTCCTATTTACCACCCAAGTCCTGCATTATTGTTTCCTGATAGTCATTTAATACACATAAAATTAAAAATCCATGCCCAATAAAATCTCTGAAATTTTAATTTCTTCTATTCCCACTCTATAATTCCAAGCAAATATCTGGTATACTGTTGTGACGGCCAGCCTCTGCAATTCTGTCCCAGTCTGTTATCAAACTGGGACAACAGCATCGAGGTTGAGTCTTTTATAGTATTCTCAGAAACACAAAGTGAGGAAGAGACTAAGCAAACAGGACGGCGGAAGGCACCTGTTGAACCAAGACAGCTCTGTATGATAAAGAGTAAGAAAAAATAAAAGCACTCCCAGGAGCGTGTTGTTTAAAAAGATAACAGATCCACAAGGAATTCTTTTTGGAACAGGAAAGACAAGTTTCCATAAAAAGCTCACAGAGGATGGGAAAGCTACTATCCAAGAATACTCCCAGCAGAATATTCAGGCATTTTTCAGTTGTATTGTGATCCCAGTTAGGGTTTTCTTGGCAAAGATTCTGGAATGGTGCCAGTTCCTTTTCCACCTCATTTTGTAGATGAGGAAACTGAGGATATAAGGTTAAGTGACTTGCTCAGGTCACTAGCTAATAAGTGTCTGAGATAATATGAGGACAGGTAGGTGGTACAGTGAATGGAGTGCTGGGTCTGGAGTCAAGAAGATTTGAGTTCAAATTTGGCCTCAGTCTCTTACTAGCCATATTACCCTGGGCAAGTCACTTAACCTCTTTTTGCCTCATTTTCCTCAGTTGTAAAATGGATAGGATAATAACAATACCTAAAGCACTTAGCACAGTGCCTAGAATAAAGTAGGCAATATGCAAATGCTAGCTATCATCATTATATAATGTAAACTTTAAAAATTAGTATTCAGTACTCTACGTATTATATTTAATAATATTTATTTATATTTAACTTGAAGCAAAGGGAAAGTAAAAGGCTAGAAAAACGGAGAGAGCTCACCAGCTTTCCACATGGAAAAGAGAGTGAGAGCGGCTTTACCCACAGATTAAAACTCATAACATAAAGGAGGCACATAAACAGAAAGGGAAAGGGGAATTTTGGGATGAGGAAAGAATGCTGGGAGATGAAGTCCAAAGGATACAAATTTCCACTTATACAATACATTAGAGAGATCTAAACAGAATAGTTTGCGAAAACTGGGAGAATAGATGGGGTGCAAGGGATGAGAAGTAAGAGAATCATGGAAGAATTCATGAAGGGGGTACCACCTAAGCTAGTCCTGGACAGAGATAAAGGATAATAAACAGAGTCATTTTAGGTTTTCAGTTCAGACACTGGAAATCCAAAGCAGGGGAAATGTGGAGTCTTTTTTTTTAAAGAATGTACAGTATATGAAGGATAATGTTGCTTGAAAATGTAGTAAGACAGACTGGAATCAATCCATTCTTAAACTTGAGCTAGGTGGTTCAGTGTATAGAGAGCCAGGACTAGAGATGGGGGATCATGGGCTCTAATCTGGCCTCAGACTTTTTCTACACAAATCACTTAACCCTAATGCTCTTGTTGGAATTACCAGGGGAATTGTCTTGGAACTGGGTGGATCCAGGGATGGCCACTAGACAGTGGTGCAACACATTGCTGGATGATTACAAGGGAAGCATGGGGACAGCAATTCCTGTAGGGAATCAATGCACCACACCATGTTGTTGTCTTAGGGCAAATCCCCAATTCCCTCCACATATTTCTCCCATCTTCCTTTAGGGATATGAAATAATCAGTCCTTCCAATTAGTGTGATGAATCTGGCAGTGGTTCTAGTGATAGGTTGGAGAAGGAATAGGCTAGAAGGGAGACCAATTAGGAGATTTTTACAATAGCCCAGGAGAGAGCAGATGAGGTCTTGAATAGAAGGGGAACAGAGGGACTGAAAACTACCAGCCCAGGTACCCCAGCCAGGTGGGGAGTAAATTAATCAATCTGAGCCCTTCTTCCCTGCCTTGGGAGCAGAGAAGAGTAATTTATTTACACTGTGCTGTAGAGTTTACCAAGGTCTTTCTTTTCTATTAGGCAGGCAGCATAAACCTCATTGACTCTAATTTTTCAGATGAGGAAATTGAGAGTTGGAAAAATGAACTTACTTGGCCATGGTGTCTTGGGCAATAAGTGATAGAAGTAGTATACAAATCCTGGTTTGCTAATTACAAGTCTAGGACTGAATTTACCTGACTGGATAGCTTCAAGGAGTGGAAGTCAATAGGGAACCTGAGATCATCAGCTTTATAGGCTGAAAAGAGAGAAAAGGGTAGAGAGAGGTCATACTAAGAAGGCTAGAAAGACTAGGAACCTAGAACCCTTGAGAATGGCTGCCATTGGAAAACCTTGAAGACAACAATAAGAGAAGTGTGAGAAGCGTGGAAAAAGGCATAGTAGGATTGGGGTAAAGCCTCCTTCTAATTATGATTTCATGGTAAATAAGGTGGAATGTGCTCTTCAGAGATCACATTTCCATGCTATAGCTGAACACTGTCATTTCCTCTCTGCTATCCAGTCTAGATTGTCAGGAAATGAAGGTAATTCTATCCTCATCATTCTCCTCCTCCTTATGACAAAATATAAACAAAAAAATCAGTGCTTCTATGTTTGTGGTGTCATAACTTCATCTCTATTTTCCACTAGAATAAAATGCAAACCACTTAGGTTGCAATCCTGTTCCAAGCCACCTTTCAGGCATTTTTTCACAGGGTTCCGCTTCAATCACACTTCTTTTCAGCCAGACTGCGTTGCTATCTCTTTTCTGAATTTGTTCTGCCATCTTCTGTCTCCATATATTTATACAATCAAGTCTCCCCTTGACTGGACTGCATGCATGACCTCCTTAACACCAGTTGTCCAAAAGATGGAGCCATAAGTAGGAATTTTTGCACCTGGGTAAAGTACCACAAAGCATGTCCAAGACAAGTGGCAAAAATAGCATCTTCATCTCAGGATGCATTTAGAGAGGTATGCCTTCTGTGTCACTGAGAAATCTGTTTCACTGTGCTCTGGCCAGATCTCATTTAGAGTATTTTGTTTGGCTAAGGACATCACATTTAGGAAGGAAATTGCCCAGAAGAGGATAACCAGGATGGGGGAGAGCCTCAAGGTCATGCCACATGAGAAGCTGGTAAAGGACATGGGGATATTTAACATGAAGAAGAGATGGCTTTTGCCCAAACCCTCCTCTCCACTTAAATTCCCTTTTCTTGTCAAGACTACTACCACCCAGCCAGTCACCCAAGCTTACAACTTCAGTGCCAGCCTCAGCTCCTCACTCTAAGCCCGCATATCCAATCATCTGCCAAGTCCTGTTGACTGTACCTTCATATCTCTTATACATACCCCCTTGACACAAGTCTCATAAAAACCCTCTGAAACTCTGATCTTCTGATAAAAACCCTAGACATCTCCTTCCTGCCTTAAGACTCCATTCCATTCTATTCCATCCTTCCCTAAACTGCCACATTAATTTTTTTCTTATTTTCTGTCTTAGATTCAGTACTGTTTATTGGTTCCAAGGCATAAGAGCAGTAAAGGCTAGTCATGGGGGTTAAGTGACTTGCCCAATGGCTCCCTGTTCCTCAGAGGAGACTGAATCGCAAAATTAGTGTTAGAGGTGGGTCTAGAATTCAGTTCTCCTATCTCTAGCTTAATTCCAGGATCAAATATAAAATCCTCTGGTCTCTTTTTTTATTTTTCCAGCCTCTTCAACTCTTTCCATCCACAACATACTCTACATTCCAAGGATATTGGCCTCCTTTTTGTCACTCACACCTAACACTCCATCTTCCAGTTCAGTGCATTTTCTTTTTTTTTTTAATTGTATAATATTTTATTTGATCATTTCCAAGCATTATTCGTTAAAGACAAAGATCATTTTCTTTTCCTCCCCCCCCATAGACGATGCGTGATTTCACTGGGTATCACATGTGTTCTTGATTCGAACCCATTGCCATGTTGTTAATATTTGCATTAGAGTGTTCCTTTAGAGTCTCTCCTCTGTCATGTCCCCTCAACCACTGTAGTCAGGCAGTTGCTTTTCCTCGGTGTTTCTACTCCCACAGTTTATACTCTGCTTATGAATAGTGTTTTTTCTCCTAGATCCCTTCAGATTGTTCAGGGACATTACGCCGTCATTAATGGAGAAGTCCATTACTTTCGATTATACCACAGTGTATTAGTCTCTGTGTACAATGTTCTCCTGGTTCTGCTCCTCTCGCTCTGCATCGCTTCCTGGAGGTCGTTCCAGTCTCCATGGAATTACTCCACTTTATTATTCCTTTTAGCACAATAGTATTCCATCACCAACATATACCACAATTTGTTCTGCCATTCCCCAATTGATGGGCATCCCCTCGTTTTCCAATTTTTGGCCACCACAAAGAGCGCAGCTATGAATATTCTTGTACAAGTCTTTTTCTCCATTATCTCTTTGGGGTACAGACCCAGCAGTACTATGGCTGGATCAAAGGGCAGACAGACTTTTATCGCCCTTTGGGCATAGTTCCAAATTGCCCTCCAGAATGGTTGGATCAGTTCACAACTCCACCAGCAATGAATTAATGTCCCTACTTTGCCACATCCCCTCCAGCATTCATTACTTTCCTTTGCTGTTATGTTAGCCAATCTCCTAGGTGTGAGGTGATACCTCAAAGTTGTTTTGATTTGCATCTCTCTGATTATAAGAGATTTAGAACACTTCTTCATGTGCTTATTAATAGTTTTGATTTCTTTATCTGAGAACTGCCTATCCATGTCCCTTGCCCATTTATCAATTGGAGAATGGCTTGATTTTTTTGTACAATTGATTTAGCTCTTTATAAATTTGAGTAATTAAACCTTTGTCAGAGGTTTCTATGAAGATTTTCCCCCAATTTGTTGTTTCCCTTCTGATTTTAATTACATTGGTTTTGTTTGTACAAAAGCTTTTTAATTTAATTTAGTCAAAATTATTTATTTTACATTTTGTGATTCTTTCTATGTCTTGCTTGGTTTTAAAGTCTTTCCCCTCCCAAAGGTCTGACATGTATACTATTCTGTGTTTACCCAATTTACTTATGGTTTCCTTCTTTATGTTTAAGTCATTCACCCATTTTGAATTTATCTTGGTGTAAGGTGTGAGGTGTTGATCTATTCCTAATCTCTCCCACACTGTCTTCCAACTTTCTCAGCAGTTTTTATGAAATAGTGGATTTTTGTCCCAAAAGCTGGGATCTTTGGGTTTGTCATATACTGTCTTGCTGAGGTCGCTTGCCCCCAGTCTATTCCACTGATCCTCCTTTCTATCTCTTATCCAGTACCAAATTGTTTTGATGACTGCTGCTTTGTAATAGAGTTTAAGGTCTGGGACTGCAAGGCCCCCATCACTTGTGTTTTTTTTTTCATTATTTCCCTAGATATCCTTGATTTATTGTTATTCCAAATGAACTTTGTTATGGTTTTTTCTAAATCAGTAAAGAAATTTTTTGGGATTTCAATGGGTATGGCACTAAATACATAAATAAGTTTGGGTAGAATGTTCATTTTTATTATATTGGCTCATCCTATCCATGAACAGTTAATGTTTTTCCAATTGCTCAAGTCTAGTTTTAGTTGTGTGGAGAGTGTTTTGTAGTTGTGTTCATATAGTTCCTGTGTTTGTTTCGGGAGATAGATTCCTAAGTATTTTATTTTGTCTAAGGTGATTTTGAATGGGATTTCTCTTTCTAGTTCTTGCTGCTGAGCTGTGTTGGAATTATATAGAAATGCTGATGACTTATGTGGGTTTATTTTGTATCCTGCAACTTTGCTAAAGTTGTTGATTATTTCAATTAGCTTTTTGGTTAAATCTCTAGGATTCTTTAAGTAGACCATCATGTCATCTGCAAAGAGTGATAACTTGGTCTCCTCCTTGCCTATTTTGATGCCTTCAATTTCTTTTTCTTCTCTAATTGCTACTGCTAGTGTTTCTAGTACAATGTCAAATAGTAGAGATGATAATGGACATCCTTGTTTCACTCCTGATCTTATTGGGAATGCATCTAGTTTATCCCCATTACAGATAATATTAGCTGATCGTTTTAGATATATATACTGTTTATTATTTTTAGGAAAGACCCTTCTATTCCTATGCTTTCTAGTGTTTTTAATAGGAATGAGTGTTGTATTTTATCAAAGGCTTTTTCTGAGTCTATTAAGATAATCATGTGATTTTTGTTGGTTTGCTTGTTGATGTGATCAATTATGTGGATGGTTTTCCTAATATTGAACCAGCCCTGAATCCCTGGTATAAATCCTACTTGATCATGGTGGATGACCCTTCTGATCACTTCCTGGAGTCTTTTTTGCTAGTATCCTATTTACGATTTTTGCATCTATATTCATTAGGGAGATTGGTCTGTAGTTTTCTTTCTCTGTTTTTGACCTGCCTGGTTGTTTGTGTCATAAAAGGAGTTTGGTAGAACTCCCTCTTTGCTTATTATGTCAAATAGTTTGTATAGTATTGGAGTTAGCTGTTCTCTGAATGTTTGATAGAATTCACTGGTGAATCCATCAGGCCCTGGGGATTTTTTCTTAGGAAGTTCTTTGATGGCTTGTTGGATTTCATTTTCTGATATGGGATTATTTAAGAATTCTATTTCTTCTTCTGTTAGTCTAGGCAGTTTGTATTTTTGTATATATTTATCCATATCACCTAAATTGGTGTATTTATTGCCATATAATTGGGCAAAGTAATTTTTAATGATTGCCTTAATTACCTCTTCATCGGAGGTGATGTCCCCCTTTTCATCTTTGATGCTGTTAATTTGCTTTTCTTCCTTCCTTTTTAAAATTAGATTGACCAGTACTTCGTCTATTTTCTTTGTTTTTTCAAAGTACCAGCTTCTTGTCTTATTTATTAAATCAATAGTTCTATCACTTTCGATTTTATTAATTTCTCCCTTAATTTTTAGGATTTCTAGTTTGGTTTTCTGCTGGGGGTTTTTAATTTGATCGCTTTTGAGTTTTTGTATTTGCATTTCCAATAGATTGATCTCTGCTCTCCCTTGTTTGTTAATATATGCACTCAGGGATATGAATTTACCTCTGATTACCACTTTGGCTGCATCCCAAAAGGCTTGAAAGGATGTCTCGCCATTGTCATTTTCCTCGATGAAATTATTAATTGTTTCTATGATTTCTTCTTTAACTAAATGATTTTGGATTATCATATTATTTAAGTTCCAATTAATTTTTGATTTGGTTTTCCATGTACCATTACTGATAATTATTTTTATTGCCTTGTGATCTGAAAAGGCTGCATTTATTATTTCTGCTTTTCTGCATTTTTGTGCCATGTTTCTGTGACCTAATGTATGGTCAATCTTTGTGAATGTGCCATGTGGTGCTGAGAAGAAGGTGTATTCCTTTTTGTCCCTATTTATTTTTCTCCATATGTCTATTAATTCTAATATTTCTAAGATTTCATTCACTTCTTTTACCTCTTTCTTATTTAATTTTTGATTTGATTTATATAAATTTGATAATGGTTGGTTTAAGTCTCCCACTAATATGGTTTTACTGTCTATTTCTTCCTTCAACTCTCCTAGTTTCTCCATTAGAAATTTGGGTGCTACATTATTTGGTGCATACATGTTGATTAGTGATATTTCCTCATTATCTAAAGTCCCTTTTAACAAAATATAATTACCTTCCCTATCCCTTTTGATCAGGTCTATTTTTGCTTTGACTTTATCAGATATCACAATTACCACTCTGCCTTCTTTCTGTCAGTTGAATCCCAGAAAGTCTTACTCCATCCTTTAATTCTGACCTTGTGGGTATCTACCAGCCTCATGTGTGTTTCTTGAAGACAACATATGGTAAAGTTTTGGATTCTAATCCATTCTGCTATTCGTCTACATTTTATGGGTGAGTTCATCCCATTCACGTTCAAAGTTATAACTGTCACTGGTGGACTCCCTGGCATTTTGATATCCTTCCCTAATTCTAACCTTTCTTCTTCAGCTCTACCTTTTAGTCCAGTGATTTACTTTAAATCAGTCCCCCTTGTCCCCTCCCTTGATATGTTTTCCTTTCTAGTCCCTCCTGTTTTGTTCCCTACCCCTCCCCCCCTCTTCTTCCCTCCCTTTTTTGTGTTCCCTTCCCCCTACCCCCCTTGGTTTTCCCTTCTCCCTTCCCTTGTTGGGTAAGATAGAATTCAAGATCCCAATGGATCTGGATGTTCTTCCCTCTCAGAGTTGATTTCCCTGAGATTAATGTTTAAGTAAAAACTCTCTTCCTCTCCTTCTTATAGGAGTTTTCTTCCCCTCCCCTTCCTGTGTGAATCTTTGTGTGAGAAAGATTATTCTATTTGGTCTTTCTTTCCCCCCTTTTTACATATTACATTTTCCCCATATGTTAGTATACATAGATTGATATAAATGTAGTCCTTATAGAAGAGAGTTTGAGTAAAAGAAAAAGATAACATTTTTCTCCTTTTCCCTTTCCTTCATATTTACCTTTTCAGGTATTCCATGCTCTTTGTTTTTTGATATTGACCTTTCCACAGAGCTCTGGTGTTTTCTTTGCAAAAACTTGGAAATCTTCTATTTTGTTGAATGCCCATACTTTCCCTTGGAAGTATATAGTCAGTTTTGCTGGATAGCTGATTCTTGGTTGAAGACCCAGCTCTCTTGCCTTTCTGATAATCATGTTCCACGCATTATGGTCATTCAGAGTGGAACTTGCAAGGTCTTGTGTGACCCTGATTGGCATTCCTTTATATCTAAATTGTCTTTTTTTGGCTTCTTGTAGGATTTTTTCTTTTGTTTGAAAGCTTTGGAATTTGGCAATTACATTCCTGGGAGTTGTCTTTTGGGGATTTAGTGTAGAGGGTGTTCTGTGAGCTCTGTCAGTGGCTGTATTGCCCCCTTGTTCTAGAATCTCTGGACAATTTTCTGTGATTATATCTTGTATTACGATGTCGAGTTTGCTGTTTATTTCTGGCTTTTCTGGAAGTCCAATTATTTTTAAATTATCTCTTCTTCCTTTATTTTCCAAGTCTGTCACCTTGTCAGTGAGATATTTTATGTTCTCTTCTAATTTCTTGGTCTTTTGGCTTTGCTTTATTAATTCTTGCTCGTTGTCTTCGAGTTGCCTGATTCTGACTTTTAAAGCCTGGTTTTCCTTTTCATTTTGGTCAAACTGGTTTTGTAGATGTGTGAATTTCTTTTGCATTATTTCCTACTTTTCCTCCCAGAGGGCTTCCATCTTTTTGATCCTTTCCGATTCAAATTATTCATGGGTTTGTGGAGAGTTTCCATTTCCTTTGGAATGTTTCAGAGCATTTGCTTGTGTTTCCTCTTCTATCTCCTCTGTATTTTGTATTTTTGCTCCATAAAATGTGTCCAAAGTTGCTCCCTTCTTCTTGTTTTTCTTGGAATTTTGGGGCTTTTGTGCTTCTGTGGAGTTTGCCATCTCTATCTGAGTGGGGAGGACTAGCTTTTCTTATATCTGTCTGGTGTTCAGAGATTTTAGCCCTAGGCAGATTGTCCGTTCTATGCATTTGTTGTTCTGTCTTCCTGGGGAAGCTAAGAATTGCCGGTGTTTCCGTGTTACTGCCCTCCTCAGTTCCCTCCCGATGCTTCTCTATTGCCTTACTTCCACGCTCTGAGCCTGGCTTGGCCCTTTCCACGGGGTGTTTGTTTCTGTGCCTTAGCTGGCCAGGAGAGCCAGCACTCTGAGGGGGGAGGGGCCGTGGATTCCTGGAGCTCCGAGGGCTCCTGATAAGATTAACTTTCTCTGGGTTGAACTGAGTATGCTTTGAGGCAGGGACCTTCCGTGAGACTCAGATGGAAGGATCTGGTCAGGGGGCTATAGGCTCCTCCTGTCTTTGTTTCCCTGCTGTCTGGGTGCCTCCTCGACTGGGTCAGGTTGTTTTCAGGATGTGGCCTTCAGCTCTGAGGCTCTTTTGCCAGCCCTAAGGGTTACTGTTGTTTCAGACGACCCTGCTCTCTGAGGGGGGAGGGACCGTGGCTCCCCAGAGCTCTGAGAGCCAGTGATAGGATTAACCTCAGACTGAGTATGCCCTGAGGGAAGGACCTTTGATGAGACTCAGATGGAAGGATCCGGTCAGGGGGCTACAGGCTCCCCCTATCTCTCTCTGTTTCCCTGCTGTCTGGGTGCCCCCTCAACTGGATCAGGTTGTTTTCAGGAAGCTGCCTTCAGGATAGCCAGCCCTGAGGCTCTGAGGTTCCCTCTACTGCCTCTGGGTTGGGGGGATGGGTCCTGGGACCTTCCTTCTGTCTACCCCTTAGGTCCGAGTGATCTCGTGTTCTGGCTTTTGGGGGGGGCATGCCTTTTGATACAGGTCCAGGTCCAGGAGGAGGATTCCTGGGGTCTATGCTGTTGTTCGTTTTGAATTTCGGTGCCTTAGAAGCATATAGTTTCAGTTCGGTAGGGAAGGGTTTCCGGAGATCTGAACTTTAGCTTTCTCTAAGCCGCCATCTTGACCGGAAGTTCAGTACATTTTCATTGGCCATCCTCCAATCTGGAATATTCTCCTTCCTCATCTCTGTCTTCTGGATTGCCTGTCTTCCTTCAAGCACCATCTAAAATTCTACCTTCTCCAAAAAACCTTTCCCTCTCCTCCCTAATGCTAATACCTTCCCTCTTTTGATTATCTCCAATATATGATATATTATGATATAATAGTGATGATTGAATATGACAATATAATATAACATAATATAGCACATAGTAGGTGCTTATTAATATTTCTTGATTTGACTTGATAATTGTCTTTAGGCACTAGAAGCTTTGTGATAAAAAGAAGAAAGTGGCATTATACTTACTTTGTTTGTCTGCAGAGAGTAAACCTGGAGCACGGAGTACATGTTGCAAAGAGGCAATTTTAGATCACATGTCATGAAAAACTCCCTAACCATTAGAGCTATTTGAAAGTAGAATGGCTTGTCTCTCCTCAAAAAGTAGTAGATTCTCTCTCATTGGAGATTTTCTTTCAAAAGCTCAACAACCTCATGACAGGCATGTTGCTTCAAGGACACAAGTTGGACTAGACTGAAATTCTGTGACTCAGTTGTGGAGAAGTAAAGACAGAAACATAATTTACCATGAGTCCAGTGATGGGGACATTGACTTCAATCCACATCCTTTTTTAAAATAAGAATTATAACATTTCTAACTTTCTACTTAAACTGATGATTCTTGATAACTAGGTGCTAACATCTGTTGATTCTTTATCATGAGTCAGGAAATTATTCTTGTCCCTACGTCCCTGTGGAACATATGTATACCCATCAGTACCTCATCTGGAAGACCAAACTCCTGATTGACTTTCAGTGACTGGGGCTGCTTTCCCAAATCATTAGCAGACTGCTATTGGGAAGGGGGAGTCTTTACAGAGGAGCCACTCTTTTGCAAGAGGAAACAGGCCAGCTCAGCCCTTTTTGGATTTTTCTTTTCCTTTTCCTGTTTAGATGACTGCTCTTCTGGGGAAGAGTAAACCTATGACTATGGGCTCTTCTCTTCCTCTACTCTAGAAAGTGGTACTGGCTCCCTTGGAAAACATGAGGATCCACTTCCACAAGGAGGCAGTGTGATATAGTAGAAACAGCATTGGCCCTGGAGTTTGGGTTCCTACCTTGCTTCTTATGCTTTCTATAGGTCCAACCTTCAAGTCACTTCACCTTCCTTGGTCTTGCTTTGCTCATTTCTGAAATGAGAGGATAGGACAAGATGAGCAGTAAATATCTTCTAGCTCTAGGTCTGTGATTCTATCAGCTTGTCTACCAGGCAAGAGAAGACTGTTCCTTCCTCCTTCTTAGAACAGACTTCCCTAGCCTAAGAAAGGGAACCAACTAAGACTCTATAGATTTTCTAAAGGCAGTCATGTGACAGAAGCAGAGGCAGTGAGATTGTAGGATACAGCTTTCTAGGAGAGAAGGGGAAGTTTCCTTGGGAAATGCCAGCCTTGGAAGATTGCTTTCTCTAGGGGACTTCCAGGTAGAGAGTTCCAAATTAAAGAACTGACAAATCAAACATTCTCAAGAAAGGAGATCTCATGATCAGTGTTTTCTTTTTAGCAGGAGCATTGCCCACATGACCCTTGTGATGCAGGGCTGATTTTGGGGACCATAGAATTAGCAAGATAAAAGTCCCCAAATCTACAGTTTCAGTGAGTGTTTCAGACAATGTAGGCAAGGATATTATCTTTTTAGGAGCTTCCGAATATGCTTACCCTTGCTTCCAGAGAATTTATTTAGATGTTATATTTTTTTGGCATCTGTTTATGGGCTCCTGTGAGTCTTTTGTTTTTCTGCTGAGCAAAAAAAAAAAGCTGTCTATCCTATTCATTGATTACTTTGAATGCTTGTATGGCAACTAGAAGGAAGAACCGTGAGACTTCCAGGTAAACATGGTGGCAATCTAGACACAGGACTTTTCCTTTCCTCAGCACCTACCAATAGACCTACCTCAAAAGACCAAAAAAACCCCCCTCAAATTCATATGAATGAAGGGACTCTATAGTAGGGCATAGCATTGAAGGTACATGGGATTTGGGCATTTCCACACTATAAGGGGATGAAAAAGCTCCCGCCAAAACATGAGCTGATATACCCTCCCCCACCCCACCTAAGGAGCCAGAGTCAGAGCCAACGTGCACCAGAACCAATGAGTAAATAAGGAACACCTCTAGAGTGAGTGAGGAGCACCTTTAGAGTTAGTGAGGGGCACCTGTAGGTCTTGACCACCAAAGTCCTACCCTTGAGAGCAACTAGACCTGACACCCCAGCTGGCTGAAGAGCACAGGCTGTGGGCTCTAGCAAAAAGATAGCACAGAGAAGGGCAGCAAACAGCAGAAACTGCAGAGATTCTAGAGCTTGCCTCATGTAAAATCCTTGCTCCTTAATTCCATACACAGAGAGCCTGCCCATCTCACTCAGATTTCTGACTAAAAAGGGAAGGAAAAACCTCCACACTTATGGCAAATGGTGCCCAGAAACAACAACCCTCCCTCCACCAAAAAAAAAAAAAAAGAAAAAGAAGGCATGATCCTCGAAAATTTTTATGGAGGAAAAACCCAGGCTACAGAGAAAATAGAATAGGAAATTCAAATAAATGCACCAAAACCTTCCCCAAAATGGAAATTGTTCACAAGCTCTTGAAGACTTTAAATTGGAACTTATCAAAAAGATGGAAGCCTTCTGGCAAGAAAAGTGGGAAATAGTTCAAAAAGAAAATAACAGTTGAAAAGACAAGAACTCCCAATTGGAGAAACAGCTGGAAGCCATGAAAAGAAGGATAGGCCAAACCAAAAAGGAAAATAAAAAGATTATAGTGGAAAATCAATCCTTAAAGACCAAAATTAGGCAGTTGGAAGCCAATGATCTTACAAAACAGCAAGAATTAATAAATCAAAGCCAAAAGACTGACAGAATAGAAGAAAACATAAAGTATCTCACTAAAAAGATGATGGATCAGGAAAACAGAGCACAAAGAGACAATTTGAGAATCATTGGTCTACCTGAAAAACCAGAAATAAACAAAAAACTTGACATCATACTACAAGACATTATCCAAGAAAGCTGAGCTGATGTTCTTGAACAAGGGAACAAAATATACATTGAAAGAGTTCATAGAACACCCTCTACACTAAATCCTCAAAAGACAACTCCCAGGAATGTAATTGCCAAATTCAAGAGCTTCCAAGCTAAGGAGAAAATTATACAAGAAGCCAAAAAGAGACAATTCAGATACCAAGGAGCACCAATCAGGATTACACAAGACCTGGCAGCTTCCACACTATAGGACCACAGGACTTGGAATATGATATTCAGAAAGGCAAGAGAATTGGGTCTTCAACCAAGGATCACCTTTTCATCAAAACTGACTATATGCTTCCAGGGAAAAGTATGAACATTCAACAAAGTAGAAGATTTCCAAGTATTTGGAAAGAAAAGATCAGAACTAAGTGGAAAGTTTGATATCCAAACACAAAGATCAAGAGAAACATGAAAAGGTAAATAAGAGAGGGAAAAGGGTAAAAATGTTTTTTTTAATTCAAACTTTTTTCTTTAAGGGCTACTATAAGATCAAATTATCTATATTAATATATGGGGAAAATGTCATTTGTAACTCTCAAAAATTATATTCACTATTATAGTAATTAGAAGAATCATTCAAAGGAAGAGATTGGGGTAATAAGTGCTATAAGATGATATACAAAACAAGAAAAAGGGAGGGGGGATTCGAAAATGGCACCAAGAGATACTTGAAGAAATAAAATAAATAGGATAATTTTTATCATACAAAGATACACATGGGAAGGGGTGGGGAAGTATACTCTTATAAGAAAGAGAGGAAGACAGTGCTAATAGGTAATACTTAAACCTTACTCTTAGTGAAATCAATTCTGAGAGGGAAGAGCATCTAGATCCATTGGGGTCTTGAATTCTATCTTATCCTACAGAGAAAGTGATAAGGGAAAACTAAGGGGGGTAGGGAAGGAGGGAGTACAAAAGGAGGGAAATAAATGGGGGAGGGAACTTAACAGACCCTAAAAAAATAAGAAGGGAACAAAAAGGGAGGGGCCATAAAAGGAAGCATGTTAAGGGAGAGGATTAGGGGGATTGATTAAAATCAGACCACTGGTTTAAAAGGATATAGCAAAAGAAGAAAGGACAGAACTAGGAGAGGATATCAAAATGCTGGGGAATACACAAGTGACAATCAGAACTTTGAATGTGAATGGGATGAACTCACCCATAAAATGAAAACAAATAGGAGAATGGAATAGAACCCAAAAATCCTACCATATGTTGTCTATAAGAAACACCCTTGAGGCAGGTAGACACTGCCAAAGTTAGAATTAAAGGTTGGAGCAAAACCTATTGGGTTTCAGCTGATAGAAAGAAGACAGGAATTGCAATCATGATATCTGACAAAGCCAAAGTAAAAATAGATCTGATTAAAATGGATATGAAAGGTAAATACATCCTGATAAAAGGGAGTATAGACAATGAGGAAATATCAGTATTCAGTATGTATGCACCAAATGGTATAGTATCCAAATTTCTAAAGGAGAAACTAGTGGAAGTGAAGGAGAAAATAGATAGTAAAACTATACTAGTGGGAGACCTGAACCTACCATTATCAAATTTAGAGAAATCAAATAAATAAATAAATAAGAAAGAGGTCAGAGATGAGAATTAAATTTTAGAAAAATAAATAGGGACAAAAAGGAATACACTTTTTCAGCAGCACATGGTACATTCACAAAGATTGACCATGTACTAGGACATAAAAACATTGCAAACAAATTCAAAAGAGCAGAAATAATAAATGCAACCTTCTCAGATCACAATGCAATGGAAATAATAATTAATAAGGGCACATGGAGAGCCAAATCAAAAATTAATTGGAAATTAAATAATATGATTTTCCAAAATCAGTTAGAGAACAAATCATACAAACAATTAATAATTTCATTGAAGAAAATGACAATGGTGAAACATCATTTCAAAATCTATGGGATGCAGCCAAATCAGTACTTATGGGAAAATTTATATCCTTGAGTTCATATATTAACAAATTAGGGAGGGCAGAGGTCAATGAATTGGACATGCAAATAAAAAAACTTGTAAGTGAACAAATTACAAATCCCCAGAAGAAAACTAAATTAGAGATTCTAAAAATTAAGGGAGAAATTAATAAAATTGAAAGTGAAAGAACTATTGAACTACTACATAAGACTAGAAACTGGTATTTTGCAAAAACAAACAAAATAGACAAACTACTGGTCAATCTAATAAAAAAAAGCAAAAAAGAAAACCAAATTAACAGTATCACAGATGAAAAGGGAGACCTCACCTCCAATGAAGAGGAAATTAAGGCAATCATTAAAAATATTTTGCCCAATTATATGGCAATAAATATGCCAATCTAGGTGATATGGATGAATATTTACAAAATTATAAATTGCCTAGACTAACAGAGGAAGAAATAGATTACCTAAACAACCCCATATTAGAAAAAAGAAATTGAACAAGACATCAAAGAATTCCCTAAGAAAAAATCACCAAGGTCTGATGCATTCACAAGTAAATTCTATCAAACCTCCAAAGAACAACTAATCCTAATCCTATACAATCTATTTGACATAATAAGCAAAGAGGGAGTTCTACCAAATTCTTTTCATGGCACAATTGTACTGATTCCAAAGCCAGGCACGTCAAAAACAGAGAAAGAAAACTATAGACCAATCTCCTTAATGAACATAGATGAAAAAATCTTAAATAAAATACTAGCAAAAAGACTCCAGCAAGTCATCACAAGGGTTATTCACTATGATCAGGTGGGATTTATACTGGGAATGCAAGGATGGTTCAATATTAGGAAAACCATTCACACAATTGACCATATCAACAAGCAAACCAACAAAAATCACATGATTATCTCAATAGATGCAGAAAAAACCTTTGACAAAATACAACATTCATTCCTATAGAAAACACTAGAAAGTATAGGAATAGAAGGGTCTTTCCTAAAAGTAATAAACAGCATTTATCTAAAACCATCAGCCAACATCATCTGCAATGAGGATAAACTAGATGCATTCCCAATAAGATCAGGAATGAAACAAGGATGCCCATTATCACCTATATTGTTTAACATTGTACTAGAAACACTAGCAGTAGCAATTAGAGAAGAAAAAAAACATTGAAGGTATTAAAATTGGCAATGAGGAGACCAAGTTATCACTCTTTGCAGATGATATGATGGTCTACTTAAAGAATTCTAGAGAATCAACTAAAAAGCTGGTGGAAATAATCAACAATTTTAGCAAAGTTGCAGGATAAACTCACATAAGTCATCAGCATTTATATATATCTCCAACACATCAGCAGCAAGAATTAGAAAGAGAAATTCCAATTAAAATCACTCTAGACAATATAAAATACTTAGGAATCTATCTGCCAAGACAAGCACAGGAACTATATGAACATAACTACAAAGCACTCTCCACATTCTAGATCTAATAATTGGAAAAACAATAACTGCTCATGGGTAGGATGAGCTAACATAATAAAAATGACAATCCTATCCAAACTTATTTACTTATTTAGTGCCATACCCATTAAACTACCAAAAGTCTTTTTGCTGAATTAGAAAAAAAAAACATAACAACATTTGGAAGAACAAAAGATCAAAGACATCCAGGGAAATAATGAAAAAAAGCAAAGGAAGGTGGACTTGCAGTACCAGATCTCAAATGATACTATAAAGCAGTGGTCATGAAAACAATTTGGTATTGGCTAAGAGTCAGAAAGCAGGATCAGTGGAATACACTAGGGGTAAGTGACCTCAGTAAGACAGTCTATGATACACCCAAAGACCCCAGCTTTTGGGACCAAAATCCACTATTTTATAAAAACTGCTTGGAAAATTGGAAGACAATGTGGGAGAGATCAGGTTTGGATCAACATTTCACGCCCTACACCAAGATAAACTCAGAATGGGTGAATGACTTGAATATAAAGAAGGAAACTATAAGTAAATTAGGCAAACACAGAATAGTATACATGTCAGACCTTTGGAAAAGGAAGGATTTTTAAACCAAGCAAGAGCTAAAAAAAAATCACAAAATGTAAAATAAATAACTTTTTACATTAAATTAAAAAGGTTTTGTACAGACAAAATGAATGCAACCAAAATGAGAAGGTAAGCAACCAATTGGGAAAGAATCTTCATAACAAAAACCTCTGACAAAAGTCTAATTACTCATATTTATAAAGAGCTAAATCAATTGTACAAAATAAACAAGCTATTCTCCAATTGATAAATGGGCAAGGGACATGAACAGGCAATTTTCAGTCAAAGAAATCAAAACTATTAATAAACACATGAAAAAATGTTCTAAATTTCTTATAATCAGAGAGATGCAAATCAAAACAACTCTGAGGTATCACCTCACACCTAGGAGATTGGCTAACATGACAGCAAAGGAAAGTAATGAATGCTGGTGGAGGAGTGGCAAAGTGGGGACATTAATGCATTGCTGGTGGAGTTGTGAATTGATCCAACCATTCTGGAGGGCAATTTGGAACTGTGCCCAAAGGGCGCTAAAGGACTCTCTGCCCTTTGATCCAGCCATAGTACTGTTGGGTTTGTACCCCAAAGAGATAATAAGGAAAAAGACTTGTACAAAAATATTCATAGCTGTACTCTTTGTGGTGTCAAAATATTAGAAAATGAGGGGATGCCCTTCAATTGGGGAATGGCTGAACACATTGTGGTATATGTTGGTGATAGAATACTATTGTGCTTGAAATTCCATGGGAACTGGAACAGCCTCCAAGAAGTGATGCAGAGCAAAAGGAGCAGAACCAGGAGAATATTGTACACAGAGACTGTTACACTGAGGTACAATCAAATGTAATAGACTTCTCCATTAGTGGCAATGCAGTGATCCTGAACAACTTGGAGGGATCTATGAGAAAGAACACTATCCACAATCAGAGGAAAAACTGTGGGAGTAGAAACACAGAAGAAAAACAACTGCTTGAATACTTGGGTCGAGGGGATATGATTAGGTATGTGGACCCTAAATGAACATACTGGTGCAAACATCAACAACATGGAAATAGGTTCTGGTCAAGGTCACATGTGATACCCAGTGGAATTTCACTTTGGCTATGGGAGGGGTGGAGGGAGGGGATGGAGGAATGGAATATGAATTTTGTAACCAAGGAATAGTGTTTGAAATTGACCAAATAAAAAAATAAAAATAAAAAAAGAAGGAAGGACACTTTTTTTTAACCTTTCCCTACTGTCTTAGAATCAATGCTGTGTATTGGTTTCAAGGCAGGAGAGGTAAGGGTTGGCAATGGGGGTTAAGTGACTTGCCCAGGGTCACACAGGTAGGAAGTGTCTGAGGTCAAATTTGAACCCGAGACCATTCCATCTCTAGGTCTGGCTCTCAATCCACAGAGCCACCCAGCTGCCTTCAAGGGAGGGAGACTTTTTAAAACGCATTTACCCTAAGCATAAGTTATATCTAATATAAGTGGGGAGTAAATTCCTAGTGGAGGCATACTGAGCGAAAGATTAATCAGGTGGCCTCTATGTTCATTACCAGTCAGTGTGAATCCAGTGACTACCAATAACAATGAATGCATAAACGGTATTTCCTTTGATAGAAATGAACTTAAAGCAGAAGAAGTAAGTAAGTTTCATTCGTTAAAACATTTATGAAGACCCTACTATGTGCAAGGCACCATATTAGATACTTGAGAGAGAAAAAGAAGACTACACAGTTCCTGCCCAGAAGAAATACGATATCTAAATATGTTGCATAGGACACGTACAAAGAAAAGTGTGATCCAGGTTTGCTGGGATAAAGCAAGGGAGACACTAGACAGAGTACTCCAGTAACAGGTGAGAAAGGAGAGATGATTTTCTGCCAGTGGGAGCATGGAAGGCTTCACAGGGGTGATAGCACCTGAGCTGAGGTTTTGAAGGAATAAAGAATTGGGAAAGGCAGAGACAAGGAAGACATACACTCCAGGCTTCCTGGACAGCTTGAGTAAATAGGGAAGGTGGCATACTGAGTTTTGGAAATAGCCTACCTTGACTGGGATGCAGATTACACTATGAGGAAGCTAGGTAGTTCAGTGGTCAGAGCACTGGACCTGGAGTCAGTGAGACCTGAATTCAAATCCATTCTCAGACCCTTATAAGCTGTGTACCTCTCAGCAAGTCACTTAACCTCTAGTTGTCTCCATTTCCTTATCTGTAAAATGGAGATGATAATAGCAGGGTTGTTAGGCAGATCAAATGAGATAATATTTGTGAAGCACTTTGCAAACTGTAACTTACAAACAATATTTTATTTTTATACCTAAAGGGTAGTGCTGTGTTATAAGGCCAGAACAAGGTGGCATCCTGATTGTACAGGCTTTTAATTGATAAGCTAAGGCGTTGGTATTTTATCCTAGAGACTAAGAAACTTTTGAAGTTTTTCAGTAAGGGGACTGCCATGGTCAGACCTATGTAATAGGAAGATTATTGTTTTTTCAGCAATGTAAAAAAGATTGAGGGAGGAAGACATTGGAGTTAGGGAAAACAGTTAGGTAAATCTGGTGGCAGTCCATTTGGGAGGAATGATGATTTGAAATAGGATATTACAGCTAGAAAGTACGGTGCAGTCATTCAGAGAAGGATAAAAGCAAGTAATTGATTTAGTAGACAATGCCAATCTTGGCATCCTGGACACCTGAATTTGAATCTTGCCAGACACATCACTCACTCACTCACTCACTCACTCAATAAACATGTATTAAGTGCCTACTACATGCCAGGTACTGTGCTAAATGTTAGAGATACAAAAAGAGGCAAAAGACAATCCTTACCTCAAGGAGATTACAATCGAATGCCTGAGATATTATGCAAACAAAGCCAGTTAAATACAGAATAAATAGGAAATAATTAAAAGAGAGAAGGCACGAGAGTTAAAAGAGTTTAGGGAAAGTTTCCTGTAGGAGGTGAGATTTTAGCTGTGACCAAGTCATTTAGATTGCAGTTTCTTTATCTGTAAGATGGTCAAATTGAACCTGATCTCTAAGGTTCTTTCCAGCTATAAATCAATGATCCTATGTTTGTATGATCATGGTCCATCAGTGGTTAGATAACAGAACTTGGGAAAAGAGCTAATCAGCAAGGTTTTGTGATTCCTTTTAGTAGTATCAGCAGATCCAGAGTAGGATGAATGGTGAGGGTGACCAAGGGTTGTAGATTAGCAGCAGAAGGGCAAGGGACAAGGGATTCAATAGTAAAGGAGAGTGTTGTTTTTTTTTTCTAAAAGGGCTAGAATGCTAAGAGAGGAAAGTGAAATCATAATAGGAATGATAAACCTGGAAAAGAGGCAAAGATCAAGGGACCAGAGGTCATGATGAGGATAAAGGACAACTTAAGGAGGAGTGTGGCAGAAGGATCCTCATTTATTCCCTTAATAGTGCATTATTAATTTATTCATTCAAGAAATATTTAAGAACTGACTATGTGCTAACCACTATGCTAGGGTCTAGGGATTCAGACACAAAAATCAAAAGTGTGTCTGCCCTAACATAGCTCATCTCCCATAGGTAAAAACAAGACAGGCTTGGATATGAGTAAATCAAAGCAACTTGGTGGAATAGCACTAGCTACTGGGAGGATGGGGATCAAGAAGAGCCTGGGAAAGAATTGGGAAAGAATCTTCATACAGGAGGAGGTGGCCCTTTGGCTAAGGTTTGAAGGAAGCTAAAGATTCCAAGATATGTAGGTAAAGAAAGATGGCATTCCAGGCCTGGCCAACATCCTGGACAAAGGAAAGGACAAAAGAAAATGGCAGACCAGTAAGCCATTTGGGATGGAAGATAGAGTACATGAAGGGTAGTAATGAATTAATAAACCTGGACAGGCAGCTGTGGTCTAGTGCTAAAAGATATTAAATGCTAAATAAGAGTCCCCATTTAATCCCCAAAAGCCACAGGAATTTTTGGGATGGAGTATAGTATAGTCAACCCTTTGCTTTAGGAATATCATATTGGCAGGTGAATGGAGGATGGATTAGAAAGGGAAGACTCATAAGGCTATTACAATAGTCTAATCAAAAGATGATAAGAACTTTGACTAGAAATGGATGCAGCAAGATATTAGGGAGATAAAAATCAACATAATTTGGGAACTGGTTTAATATGGAGAGTGAGGTTTGGGAAAGGATCATCTCAAAGAGCATAAATGAAAAGTTATGTATGGTTACAGGTAGCAAATATGGGTGCCTAGAAGGATTGTGGTACCTTTGGCAGAAATAAGGAAGTTACAAAAAAAAAAAAGAATGAGATTTGGAGAAAGGTATTTTACTCATGGTATGGTTGCAATACCTAAGAAATACTCATGAAGAATTCAGTAGGTAATTAGAGATATGGGACTAGAGCTGGAGATATAAATTAGAGGCATCTGTATAGAGATAATCATTGAATCTCTGAGAACTGAGATCATCTAAAATGGAGAGAGAAGAGGTCTCAGGACAGAACTTTAGGATATACCCATGGTTGGGAGTGTGAAAAGTTAATATTAATCTGAACCCCCCATTTTGGCCCCCAAAATAACCTTTTGATTTCAAATAAAAAAAGTACATCTGAAGCTCTTTTGACTATATCTCTCTGAGGCTATGGTAGGTTTCCTCCCTTTTGTCTACCATGCTAAGAGGTGCTACACATGCCCTATGTGGTGTAAGCAGTTAAAATTAGTTTCTCTGCTAGAAGTATTATATTTTTATGAGGTTTATTAAGATTAAAAATATAAAGAAAAAACAAAATAAGAAAGCACATGCCTAGGAGGGCCAAATGGCCCATTCACTTACACTACATCATGAGAGACATGTGTCCCTGGAAGCACAATCAGGAGGAGAGAGAGAGAAGAAAGCCAAGTCCGTTTAAAACCCCCTCTCTCCTCATGGCCCAGGTGATGACCTCACCTGAGATTATGGGGAACTCTGGGAGCTACCAAGGACTCCTGGGAATTGAAGTCTGGGGTTCAAATCTCCATTTTTACAGTGGTCCTTCTAAATCTCATGTGGTTACTTCTGGAGTCTGAAAGACCCACCTTCTGTCTGGCCTCAGGGCTGAGTCTGCCAATCAGAGAGGCTTGGGAAAGGATCATCTCAAAGAGCATAAATTGGTGAGGGGACAGGAAGTCTCTTTTTTCACTTGGAAGCAGAGAGGGTGAGGTGTGGTTACAGCCCCCTCCTGGAGGAAGCAGCCAAAAGAGCTAGCCAGCCACAAAAGGTTTATGCTTCTTTCTTTCTTTTTCTGACCTGCTTTTTGCTATTTAATAAATAATTATAAAATTAAAATATGCAGTCTCTAGAGAATTTAAATCATAACGGGGGTGAGACACAGATAATTATCCTGCAACAGAAACTGAGGAGACAAATATGAGAGGAATCAAGCACAAGAAGCATCAGGAAAACTCAGAAAGGAGACAAATATTTAAGACAGTATAGTATTAAACAGTGTCAAGTGCTAAGAGATGTTAAGGGAAAAGACCATGACAATTGGTGCTAAGAGATCATTGGGGGAATGGGGGGCACCTCAGTAGTATAGTCAATAGAAAGCCAGGCCTGGAATCAGGAGGGCTTGGGTTCAAATGTGACCTCAGATACTTCCCAGTTGTGTGACCCTGGACAAGTCACTTAAGCTCAATTACCTAGCCTTTCCCTCCCTTCTGCCTTGAAATTTATACTAAGACAATCTAAGAGTTTAAATAAAAAGAAAGGAGAGAGAGAGAGAGAGAGAGAGAGAGAGAGAGAGAGAGAGACCATTGGTAATTTTGGATAGAGCAATTTCAAACTGAGAAGGGAGGAATCCAGATAGCAAGAAGTTGAAGAAGCTGGAGGAGAAGTTGATAGAAAAAGTGAAGGTGACTTTTTCCAAGAATTTGACTGTCTGAGGGAAGCTCTGAAGATGTAGATAAATTGAATGGAGGGCAGGGTAAAGTGAAGATTTTTTTAAAGGATGGTAAGGTGTTTGGTGTGTGTTTTAGTACACAGGGAAGGAACCAGAATTTAGGGGAATTTAAAAATGAGAAAGAAGGAATAATTGTTGGGGCAAGGGGCTAGAGGAAATGGGAGAGGGTGGGGTCAGGTGTACAAGTGTACTTTTTGTGCTTTTTTTAAGTGTCAAATTTGTTCATCAAACTTTCTTTTCAGCTCTGGGATTTTGGGGGGGGAGGGAGGCAAGAATACCTGTAAGTTCTCTATTTCATTGTCACTTTTCCCTTGGACAGTTATGCTCAGTTTCACTGGGAATGTGAATGAGGTTGGCCTTGGCAAGAAGAGGGGCTTCTGAGGTCTCTTCCTGCTTCATATTTGTGCTTATAGGACCCTTTACCCTTTGCATCAGAAACTGAAGAAAGAATGAGGAATGATAGAAGTCTAGAGATGCAAAACAGAAGAGAAAAGAGAGCTCACAGCAAATGTACTCTATTTTCTCAGTAAAGTGGGAGGAAGAATCGGAGTAGGGAAATGAGGAGTGAAGAGAAAATTTAGGACAGTAGATGTGAGCAATGCAATAGTTAATTAGAGAATAAAACAATTATTTTTCATCAGTGGGGGCCCCTTTGAAAAGGTAACAAAAATTTGAAGTGCATCCTATTAGCATGGTTATGTGACTTCCTTCAGCACAATTCAGCAGGCCTAAGTAGGAGGGGAGACATAATAAGGGTATCCTAGGGTTGGGGCTTGGAAAAAAGATGAGCTATGATAAAAGAAGGGTACAATAATTAGGTAGAAGGAGATTATGATCAGAGAGGGGAATTTTAGAATTCAATATCTTAGAGGCGGAATAAGTTCACAGAATTATGTCACAGAATCACAGAGCTATAGGGTTAGAAGGGACCCCTGTGATAATATGGCCAAACTCACCCTCAAAGAAATTCCATTACAATATGGCAGACCAAGGGTCCTCCAGGTTCTTTTCAAGTTTCTCAAAAACCAATGTTCCCTTCCAAGGCAGTCCATTCCACTTAAAGGTGTTTTTAAACAGTGGTGCTCAGGTAAATATTTAAAAGCCAGCTCTCTGTGAGAGAAGTGTTTTTATGACCCACTTTTAAGTTTAATCTGCATTATTAATATTTTCTCCACCTCTTTCTAAAGTCTAGACTCCAGAAAATCAACAAAACAATAAATCAAGCCCTGATTTGTAGCATTTGCCAATTTCTGTGGTTTATATGCTAACCCTGAAATCTTAACAATTGGCTCTCCAGTTCCAGCTGGCTCAAGCACACTGGTTATAATCTGTAGGAAATTCTTTATGACAGCAACTCTAAATTTGTTTCATTGCAGCTCCCACCCATTACTTCTGGTTCTTCCCTCAGAGGCTAATTAGAACAGGTATAATTCCTTTCCCACATGATAATTTTCCAAATCCTTGAAGATAGCTGCTATCTTTCCTCCTCCCCTCACCTGTCTCACTTCTCCATCTTCTCTTCTCAAAGTTAAACATCCCCTTTCTTTTAACTGATCTTTGTATGGCATGGAATTGTTATGATTAAAATTATCTGGAGAGACAGATTTTGGGGTAAGAACATAAGTTTATTGATTATATAAGGTTTATCAGTTAGGCCAACATCATAATCAACAAAGTGATATCGGTCTCCAGGGTTGTCTCTCATGACCATGGACCATGTGGGATGGGTAAAGCAGCCTGATAAGCAGATTTTTAGGAGCTCATTATTCAGGTCCTCCCTTGACTCTCTGAAGACATCTTTAATTAGTGACAACTAATTAAGAGATGGTCCATCAGACACTCAGACCTTCCCTAACTGACAGTTAGACAGTCATGTTCACAGAAAAAGAACCATTGTCTCTTTCATTTATTAACCAAATTCTGATAAAAAGGAAGGATTTCTTTGGCATTCCAAAGGACAAAGAAAATGTAAAAAGCAGCAGGCTCCATGGTATTTCTGACCCAGATTCCAGACTCAGGAATACACAATAATTCTTTTAAAAATTTAGATGTTAATGCAGTATATGAAAAATAATTCTCATAGATTCAAAGATCTGTCCACAGTGGTTTTCTTCATAAGATCATTTTATCATATTTTTGAGTTTGAAAGGACTTTAGACATGGAGTATGACCTTCTTTTTCAAATAAAGGAACTAAGGCCTTGGGAAGTTAAATGATTTGCCCATCCTTTAGATGCTTTCTAGTTTATTTTAATTAAAAACAATTTTTTTTGGATCAGCCCTATGAAGAGAACTATATAGAGACCTGGGGTAGGGAATGGGAGGAATTCCTTTTACTATTCAAATCTATATTTGCTCTGCAGTTTATAGTTTCAGAATACAAAGAATCTTCTCCATTTTTTCTCATAAAAATTGCTATCTAGCCATGCATCTCCTATCCTACACTTGATTTACATTTGATCCCTATTAAATTTTACCCTTATTAGAGTCAGCTCAATGTTCTAACCTATCAAAGTCTTTTTGGATCCTGATTCTTATTTAGGATGTTAGCTATTTTTCTTAATTTTGTGTCATTTTCCAATTTGATAACTTCTCTGTCTATGCCTTTTTCCAAGTTAATAATACAGCACAAGGTTAACCAGAGACCCCTGGGGCATTCTACCAAAGAGCTTAGATAAAGTCTATGATGTTATTAAAGAGGTCCAACATCAATAAACTATGACCCATGGCCCAACTTTGGCCTACTGTTCTGCTCCCCCTCCCCCATAGCCTGCAAGCTAAGGATGATTTTTACATTTTAAAATTATGATATTTGGCCATGGGTCATAGTTTGCCAAACCCTGATTTCCATAACAGAGGTAGAATGGGAATGGAGGCCAGAGAAATTGAGAATGTTGGAAGCAATGATAGAACAACAATCAAAATCAATATTGAAGTCACTGAGGATGATGAATGGAGTTGAGGCTGAAAGAAAGATTATAAGCCATGAGTGGGACTCGGTGAGCAAGAAGGGAGAGAAATCTGGAAGTCAGTTGATGACAGAAGGAAGAGTTACTTTTTTAGTCACAATGACTCATCCAGAGAGTCAGAAGATCAAAAGAGAAGAGGTTGCTGGGTGATGGTAGTAGAGGGGCAGTCTAGACATAACAGCCCTCTTTTTGCCTCTGTGAGTCAGTAGCAATAGAGAAGTAATGGCCAGCACTGGAGAAGTGGTAAAGGAATGTGTTATTACTAGGAAAAATACAGATTTCAGCTAGTGTCTAGAAATAGAGTATCAGAAACTAATTCTGAAGGGAGGTTTGTTAAAAACAGACCAAATGACAATTCTGAGGGACTTATGAGAAAGAAAGCTATCCACATCCAGAGAAAGAAGAACTGTAGGAGTAGAAATACAGAAGAAAAACAACTACTTGATCACATGGGTGGATGGGGATATGCTTGGGGATATAGATTCTAAATGATCACTCTAGTGCAAATATCAATAATATGGAAATGGGTCTTGATCAATGTTACTTGTAAAACCCAGTGGAATTGCTCATTGGCTATGGGAGGGGGTGGAAGGAGGGGAAGGAAATAACATGAATTATGTAACCATGGAAAAATATTCTAAATGAATTAATTAAATAAATAAACTTTTAAAAAATAGACCGAATGGTCCAGAAGATGGTGAAAGGAAGGGGCTATCTTTTATCTTTCTTTGTAACCCCAGAGTTTCGTATAGTGACTTACGTGCATAGTAGGCACTACTTTTGAATAATTCTGATTTCCTAGGAAGTTCCCCCTTGTATCAAACCTAAATGTACCTCTTAGCACCTTCTATCTGATGGTCTATCTGCATTGGCATATCAAAAGAAGAGCTATATTAGGGGCAGGTGGCAGAGGCAAATGCAACAACAGAAAGACCCTAAGCTCCCAGAATAAAATGGGACACATTTTTGAGCCTCTTACAATGGAAACTGGCAAAGAAATAGACAAACAGAAACCCTTGAATACAAGGTGCTGTTCCAACCATTCAAAATGTCAAAATAGCACTAATTATCTGGGGGGAGCACTAAGAAAAAGTTTGTTTTTCTTCCTTCGGTTATTTAGTTCTCCAGTTCTTTTCCTTATCTAGATTGGAAACCCTTAGAAGGCAGAGACAATGCCTCTGAATCCTCAGAATTGAGCGCAGCTTAATTGCTTCTCGATAAAATGTTCATTGATGAATACAATCCTGATGCTTCATAAAATGTTGTATCATGTAGGAACTAGTAGAAAGGAGAGAATATGTAAATAACAGTCAAGACCCCAGGAGAAGAGTTGAGAGTTAGCATAATAAAGTGGAAAGAACTCTAGACTTGGAGAAAGAAGGCCCTAGCATCAAATGCTGATTCTATTCTTTCCTACTTTGTATGACTAGTAAAGTCTGTAACTTCTCTGAGCCTCAGTTTCTTCATCTATAAAAAGAGAACAAGATTATATTTCCAGTTTTCACTGGGTTGTTGTGAGAGTCAAATGTGATAATGTTTACAAAGGAGATAGGGACAGGTCACCTGTCTTAGTATTGTTGTTCATTGCAGTTATGAGCACCATTTACAAATGAGGAAACTAGGGTAGAGTTTTAGGTGACTTGCCCAGGGTCACACAGCTAGTGTCTGAAACCAGATTTGAACTCAGGAAGATGAATCTTCCTGAGTCCAGACTCAGCACTGGATCCAGGGTAATAGCTAGCTGCCCCTTCATTTGTATTGGGAACTCCAAAATGAGATAACTCCTTTTACCAGCATAAATCAGCATCTTCTTTAAATAGTGTTAGAGAATATGCCTTAAGCCCCAGAACCAGTATGTGTCAGAAGTAGTACTTGAACCCCCATATTCCTGGCTCCTCACCAGCTTTCTATTCATTGCACTATGTATACAAAGGATCCTGTATCTATGTAAAGCACCATATAAATGGCAGCAGGACTGATCCTCATCACCATCTTTCTTATTGACTAGCTATAACATCAAGGAGAGCTGGATTTTGAGACAGAGGTTCTTAGTTTGGATATAACTCTATCACTGACTGACTACCTGTGACTTGGGCCAAAATACTTGACCTCCCTGGGCCTCAATAATCCCAGTTGCAAAATAAGGGAATTGGCCTAAATGACTTCTAAATTACAAGCTCCAAATTTATTGAGAAAGCCTGGTTAATTCTCTGAGTTTCTGTTTCTTCAACGATAATATGAGGAAGTTGGTCTTTTGGGACTCTACTAGCTTTGCAGTTTGGTGATTATGTCTATGAAAATGAAATCACCCATTATGAATCCTTGTGCCTTTGTTTAATGTGGTCTCTGCCCATGTCCTTCTCCTTCTGCTGATTAATCACCTTGATAGGGAATGGTGCTGCTAACTGATAAGAACTCCAAATTCAATTTAGCACCTGGACCTGTGTATGAGTTGAAATTCATTCATTAAAGGCTCCTTATACTCAAAGACTTTAAAAGCCATTTATTCATTTAGAAAAGGATTTCCTACCATTTTAAAGAGCTATATAATTTTCATAGGAATGTTGTCAAAATTTAGCAGAGGGGGTAGGGTAGGTTTACTAACAGATAGCCATACATTTTAGAATTAAACACATTCCAAGAGGGTAATTCCACCCTAGTTTACTTAAGGTACCTAGGAAATAAAAATAATTGCCGGTGGTGGTGGGTTGTTTTTAGAGTAATAAATATCTATACTCAGTTTTGGCTTTTGACACGTACTGATTGGGTGACTTTGGTGAAGTCACTTGAGCTCTCATTGGCCCCAAAAACTTTATATTATATTTATTTTATGTTTATAATATAGACAGCTGGGTTATATGGTATATAGAACACTGGACTTGGGATCTGTAAGATCTGAGTTCACATCTGGCTTCAAATACTTCCTAGCTGTTATGACTCTGAACAAGCTACTTAACCTCTGTATACCTCAGTCTTCTTATCTGTGAAATGGGGATAATAGCACTTACCTCCCAGGATTGTGGTGAAGATGAAATGAGATGATATTTACAAAGCTCTTTGTAAACCTTAAAGTGCTATATAAATGATAGCTATTATTCTCATTATTTCTTATAAAACTGTAAGTTACAGAACAGTTAGTGATCTGAACTGGTGAAGGAAATTTCCTTGCCAGGAGTTGTCTAAACCAACAAAATCCTAGGTCTGGGCACAATAAAATAAAATAAGGGTGTGGTGGAAAGGAAACAACTCCACCCCCCTTACCATCCCAATTGTAAGAATCATTAGCAATGAAAGAGTTAACTATGTTTATTGGCTTTATCTTCCACCCAGTGGAAATGTGGTTTGCTGATTAAAGCCTTATGTAAATTATTGTTAGAGACCTGTCATCTGTAGCTGTTGGTTGATATTCTATGTGTTTCATTTCCTCTGAAAGGTTGTGTATGGTAACCTGTTTCATTATTCTATCCGATCCTGCACAGTGTTCCTTAAAGAAAGACTGCACAGACCAACAAGGATGGAAGACACAGCTTACAGCACCATCTATGACACTATTCAAAAAGAGGAGGCATATGAGGTTCCTGATCAGTCATCCGAAAGTGAAGATGGTCTTTATGACCAGGTTAGTCATGATGAGTTTTCTCAAGGTTCCACTATAGATACAAAAACCACATACATCAATGTCCAGGAGACTCCAGAGAATGACTCTGTGCTCCCCTACTCAGGCAGTGATGAAGATTACAGCTTGGTCGATTCTCAGCATGGAGAGGGAAATTATGAGCTGCCTGAAGAAGCCTATGAGCAGGCTGAAGATGTCTATCAGCAGCCTGAAAAAGCCCACGAGTTGCCCCAAGACACCAACCAGTTATCAGAACCAATCTACCAGGAATTGAATGAAGCAGACCAGAAGCTTGAAGGAATTTATCAGGAGACCAAGGCATTCTACCAACTGGATGAAGAAGGTCCAGAGGATCAATCCATGAAGAGCAGGATGATCCATTGTCCAGATCCCTGCTCAGATGATAGAGAAATAGGCAATATTCTCCCTGGGGACACACTGCTCTCTCCCACTGCCTTCAGCATACAGTCTACCAAAACCCTCTCCACTACCTTGTTTTCCAGATCCAGCAGTTTGCAAGAAGATAGAAACTCATCCACTGACCTGGAGATCCATCTCTATGTCAAGGTAAGAAGATGCTCCTGTTAATTATATGTATTCTTACATGGTTTGATGAAGTTTTCTTTTAAAAAAAAGCCAATCATGGTTTACTGGTCATTTTATATAGCAAAAGTGTTGAACATATGGTCAAATTAAGGCAAACTGAGGCACAAATTCTAAGCATGAATTTACTAATAAATAGGAACTCAGCTTCTTCAGCAAAGCTAAGATGCAGAGGTGGGGAATGGCTATCTTTTTATAGTTTTTAGGGAAGTGCATAACAAAGAACATTTCTTCATAGGTTAAGAACAAATTATAATTGGTTGAAAGAACTTGATATCATGAATGACAAACTTAACATCATCAGTTATAGAGCTAAGGCATGGGCACCAGTATGATTAGTTGGAAACTGGGATTGAGGGGCTAAAAACAGCCCCCTCCTTCCCTCATGTGACTAAGAAATGTTCCGTGTTTGAGTCTACCTACAAGTTTAGAGGTAGTGGACCAGACTTCTTTGAAAAGCAAACCAGATAGCCTTGAAAGATAGCTTGGTGATGTAAAGTCACTGGCCCAGGATCCCTGTATGCACCTGCTTCTGTCAAAGCTAACAGATTTCCTTGACATGAGAATAGAACAGTGATTGACAAGAGAGCTGGATTTCTAAACCTATCTTATTAGAGGTCAGCTGAATTCTAAGCTTAGTTGAGAGATGAGTTAGGCAGTTATAGGACAGAATCAATGAACTATGAAAAAGGTCAATTAAAAAATGATACAGAATCAATCTGATTATTTTAGTCACAGTGCCCACAACACTACTAAGTACTGCCCAAATTAGATTAAAATATAATTGGGCAGCGGGGAGGGGAGGAGAGAGAGAAGCTAGATGGTCTAAGTGGATTGAAAGCCAGGTTTAGAAATGGGAGGTCCTAGATTCAAATCTAACCTCAGATACTTCCTGGTTATGTGACCCTGGGCAAATCACTTACCCTACAATGCCTAGCCCTTACTGCTCTTCTGCCTTGGAATCAATACACAGTACAAATTCTAAGATGGAAATAAGGATTAAAAAAAACATAATTGTAAAATATTTAATAAAATAAAAATTTTAAACTATAGAACACAGTTAATGACAATATCTGGTTTTCTAAATTAACACGAAGGTCTCATAGATCCATATGCATGGTTTAGTTTCCCAGTTTCTGTTTTGAGTTTGACAATACTGCTATACAATATCATACATTGGGACTCTTTCCTAAGCAACACAGTTAAAAAGTATCAACAGCAACCAAAGATGTAGCTGAGTGAATGAAAAGCCAAATAGTGAATCAGAGGACCTAATTTTGATCTTAATACTGCTAATATAGGAAGTCAATTTCCCCCCTCTCTAGGCTTCAGTTCCCTTTCCTATAAAATGAAGGGATTGGACTAGAACTCTCTTAGTTCTAAATGTGTGGCATGATATATGATATGAACCAAAATCCCTTTTGACTCTACATTTATGCTATTCAACAGCTATTCACCATAGAATCTCAATAATAATCTCGATAATCTCAAAATCTATCTAAATCCTCTCAAATATATAAAAACATTTAGGAGCCTGTTAAAATACATTATGAAGTTAGAAATTGACACTATATACTATTTTCACTCAGAAAAGGTCAGCTGGTTAGTTGCCCTCATATAATGAATAATGGTTACAGATTGAAATGTTAATTAACAACACTGTCACTTTAAAAGACATAAAATATCATTAAATGTCACAAAACATAAAATATTATTTTAAAAAACAATGAAAAATTCCTCCTAAAAGCTATTAAAATATCAGAGGTGAAGGGAACCTAGAACACAGAATGTTAGCATAATCAATCAGCTGGGATGGATCTTAAAGGGTCATCTAGTCTAAATTCCTCATTTTAAAGGTGAAAAAAGATAAAGCTCAGGGAAAGTAAGGAGGCAGGTAGGAAGTCGGGATGTATTAATGTCTTCCTGAAGTTGAGGGACTTGGATTCAGGTCACTTTCCCTTTTAGTTTTTCCTCCCTGGTAAATTAGAGAACTAGCGTCTGTGAGCTCCAGGTCCCTATGTAATTTTAAATGTTACCTATGAACCTAAGAATTGCCTCAAATTCATGTGTTCTGGAAGAATTTAAGATTTTTATATTCTCAGGCAAATTAAATTCCTCTCATCAACATGAATTTTTATATTATTGATTTTTATTATTTACAATACTATTGCTTGTGAAAATCAACTTGGGAATGTTGTTTTCAGATTTTTTTCCTGTGCTTTTCATATGTTATATAGGGACTTTGTCTTCAAAAAATAAATAGAGCCTTTGTCTTTGACCTTGTCCTTCTGTTCCTGATAATACTATCTATATCAGCTTGTAAAGTAATTTCTGCTTTCATAATGGTCAGGAAAATTATGATCTGTGTTAATGATTAATGATATTAATATTCAGAGATAAACCTTCAGTAATCTTTGAATTGAGGGGCATCCCAAATAGATGATATTTATGAATCTCATGAGACAGGATAATTATTTCAGTCATTAACAAATAATTGTTACATATTAGAATATGTGCAATATTTCTCAACATTTTCTCTTGTCAGTATTCACAACTGTTATTAATTTGAAGATTGACTATTAATGAGCATCTAGTTGAATATGGTTATATGCCCTGGTAATAAAGATCTGTTTGATTTAATTCATCAAATATTTTTTTTAATTTTAGTGTCTTATTTTTTAGATCACCTTCATTTTCCAACACATCCTTAACCCACTACCTCCCAGAGAAAAACCTGTTACAAGAGTTTTTTATATCAACAGAAAAAAGGCAGTTAAACAAAAACTAGCCAACAAACATATTTGTAGAGTCTGACAGTATATGGAGTGTTTTGCATCTGTTTGTAGTGGATAAATCACCAGAAATTTCTCAAGCATTTTTTTGTGTGTGTTTAGGAATGGTGAGAAATGCTTCCAAGGCTTCAGTGTTGCAAAATTTGACTTATATGTGATTTAAGTGACAGTAGTTTGATCTGTATTGGTGGGGGGGTTGAAATTCATGTTGGCCTCTTCCCATTTGATTCTGGGACCCTTTTCCTCTACAGGGCTCTACCTGACATTCTGGAAGCTTCCTTCTGACTCTTACTGAAATGGGCACTGGTGCCATACTTAGGCAGACTGTTCTCTCCAGCCACATGAGTGACTAAACCTACCTAGCTGACAATCCATTTCCTCCATCATATCTCTTAAGTCATTCCCTTCTCAGGAGTCATGGATGAATATAAGCTACTGCCTATTTATTTATATTCATTCTGCAAGTGACTTTTGGGTCAACCACAGCTTTGATTCTTCAGTATTGGTAAAAGATTGTATCATCAGGAGAGGTAAAGACATAAAGGTAGAGAAACAAAGATTAAATAAAGCAGGACCCCTGCCTTCTCAGAGCTTATCATCTTGTTTATTGAGTTGAATTTAATTAAACAGTGGGATATAAGATATTCATGAGTGACTATTAAAAATGAACCACAGAAAATATATTTTTTAAAGTATGAGCAAAGTGTTATGGGTGATTCAAAGGGAAGAGTACTCATTTGGGGCTAGGGGAATAAGGAAATATATATAAATAAGGTGCCATCTGAGTTGCATTTTAGAGTGAATTGGATTTCAACTGGCAGAGTAGAAGAATAATGCTGAAAGATATCAACTTCTTAGAAAGCTGAGGAATTCAGCCAAAATGTTCATTTTACTGGACATCAATTTAATGAATTATATAACTCAGTGTTATTTGAGTTACTTCAAAATTTTGTTGCTTTGAAATAATTTGATGCTGTTGCTGTTTTGGAGTTAATATTTTTTCAAGTGATCAGAAGGGGTTTCAGGAAAACAGTTTATTGTGGCCTGAGATTTGAGGATCAGAGGCAAGTAGATTTCTTAGGGATCTAGAATGTAAGGATCTTGAGACAGAAATGAGCAATGTTTTTATGAACTAAAAATTAGAGAATCTCTCCATGAGATTCATTTGCTAAATTGGACAAAGTTTGATTCATTCAGTGTGTGTGTGTGTGTGTGTGTGTGTGTGTGTGTGTATGTATGTAAACCCTTACTTTTCTTTTTACCATCAAGTGTTGGTTCCATGGCTGATGAGAGGTAAGGGTTAGACATTTGGAATAAATGACTTGCCTGAAGTCACAAAGCTAGGAAATATTTCAGTTCAGATTTGAACCCAGGACAGCCTGGCTCTAGGCCTGGCTCTAAAAATCTTATCCATAAAGGAGGTCCTTACCATTTACAGTAGTATTCATTTTAGATTTTCCTGGCAGTAATAAAATGAATGCTACCCTTTTCTTGGTATGATACTTTCCTTTCTCTAATCACATTGTCTCCAGGTAGCAACCTAGATGAGGTAGACATTGCAAGTATTATTATTATCCACATTTTACAAGTTGAGGAAACTGAGGTTCATGGTGACTTGCCCATGGAAGGAAATGAGTGCTTATTATATTAAGCACTTACTTTATACCAGGCATTGTTTAAATCTCACTACATCCTCTTGACAACCCTTGAGATAGATGTTGTTATTACTCTTATTTTATAGTTGAGATAACTGAGGCAAACAGAGGTTGTGACCTTCCCAGGGTCAGGCAGCTAGTAAGTGTCTAAAGTTAAATTTGAACTCATCTTCCTGATTCCACACCCAGCATGCTATGCTACCATCTGTCTCTATGACCATACAATTAGTAAATTCTGAAGGTAACACTTGAATTCGTGTCTTTCTAATTTCTTAGCACATTGTAAATAATTAACCAATGTTTTTTTTTTAATTCACTCATTTTTCATCCACTCTCTCTCATGCCAGACTGCCTCAATAGGCAAGTAGGTAGCACAGTGGATAGAGCATTAGAACTGAAATTCGGAAGACTAGAGTTTAAATACAACCTGAGAGAGCTAGTGTGAGCTACTAAGCTGTTTTTCTTTTGTAGTATCGCATCATTATCCTCTTTAAAAAAATAATCAATTGACCTAAACCCAGAAAATAAGAAATTACTATTTAAATTGAAATAGATAAGCATACTAAAAGCTTGCATTTTAATATCACTCTAAAGTTTATAAAGCCCTACCTTTACAACAACTTCAGGAAGTAAGTAGCTAAGTTTTTTAGTTGGTTTTTTTTTTTGGTCTAGGAATATGATTTTATTGACAGTAGATCTGTAACTCATCTAGAACTTATTATTGCTATTCAGTAATTTCAGATATGTCTGATGCTTTGTGATCCTAATTGGTTTTGCTTGGCAAAGATCTTGGAAATTTTGCCATTTCCTTCTCTGGCTCATTTTACAGATTAGAAAACCAAGGCAAACAGAGTTGAGTGACTTGACCAGGGTCACAAAAGCTTGTTGTAAGTGTCTGAGGTCAGGTCTAAATTCAGGTTTTCCTAACTCCAGACCTGATGCTCTAAGCCACTTAGCTTCAGAGAATTATCTAGATCATGAAGTTAAATATTTTGTCAGTGGTCACACAATTATATGCCAAAGGCCCTACTAGACTCCAGATCTTCTTTCTAACCAGGGCTACCTCTACCACCTCCCCAGTTATGTCTCTCAGGACGTTAGTATGAATATTATTATTCTTATTTCAGAGATGAGGAAACTAAGAATCAGGTCAACATTATATGAAACTGTAATCCAGGGAAGGTGAGTTCAGATATCCAAATACTCTGCTTCCTAATGATAAAACATATTTAAGGCAAATTATCTGGGCAATTAAAAAACACTTTTGATGTTTTTCTTTAAGTGTATGAAATCTTCATTATAGCTTTAGTGGAGAAACTGTGTTCTCTCTCTTTTTAAAAAATTAATCATTAAGGAAAGAAATAGGCACAAGGAAGATGCTTAGCTAATGTAGAAGACTGAGTCAGGAGATCTTGGGAGGTTGTGAGCTTCTTCAGGAATTTAAAAGAGGAGGGTATTGTTTTATGCATTTGTGTGTCTCTTTAGCTCTTTTGATTCCAGGATTCAAGTTTGTAGTGTATGCTGGAGAACAGGGTTTAAGTATGACTGCCCCTGCCCATGCCCGCAACCCAAAACCTGGGTAGAAGCCTCTGAGAAAGAATTCAAAAACATTGGCAGTTAATATCAAATTTTCCAGGACCAGTTTCTGGAGAGAATATTCCTAGGATTCAACTGGGGTACTCATGTAGGATGAAGACCTTGTCCAAAGGTAGGAATTCTTTACCTTCTTTGTGCCATGGACCCCTTTGGCAGCCTGGTGACCACATTATTTTTTTAAATAATATATTAAAATATATCAGATTATAAAGGAAAAAATTATATTGAAAAATTGTCAAAATATTTTATTTTAAACACATTCATAGACCTCATTTTAAGAATGCCTACTATCAGAGGAAGTTGTTTCAAAGTGAGCTAATTTCCTCCTTTCCCTTCTTTTCCTCCATGAGACTTAGAGAATGGGATACTGGAAAATACTTCCTCCAAAATGGCATTTGGGTGTACCTCTGACAATCAGGTACAGAAAATAAGGTGGGGGGAATTTTAAAAAAACCCACCATTCAATCCTTTCTAAGAGTGGCTCAGTAGTTTTAAGGAGTTTTAAGAGTTCTGTTTTGTTTTCATTTTCTTCTATTTCAATTCAGTAGGTATCCTTTATGCATATATATATATATATATATATATATATATATATATCTTTCTAGATGGTGGAACACTGAAGGGAAATGAGATTTCTAGAACATCAGCCTGTTAGAACAGTGGGTGGAGTTAGAATAGTGTGGAGAATTGTAGTATGGAAAACCTGGGTTCAAATCTCACCTCAAATGCTTGATAGCGTTGTAAGTCTGAGCAAGTAATTTAATTACCCTAAGCTTCAATTCCTCATCTGGAGGGAGAACAAGGGGGCTGAGCTCTAAAGTTCTGAACCTATGGGAAGAGACAAAAGAGCCATTTGGAATTATGAATTATGATGCAAATTATGTCAAATTGTTAAGATTAAATAGAGATACTGGGGTGATCCTGGAAGGAAAAAGGTTGGAAAGGCACAGGAAACCAAGCAAATCCAGACACATATCCAAAGAAGTACTTATATGGTCCTGAGACTTTGAATGGGCAGCGTGATCTTTGATCTGATCATTCAGAACTTGGCATACCACCTAGGGGCTTGGACAGGTATTGCATTCGATTTGATTGTTCAGTTGTGTGTGTGTGTGTGTGTGTGTGTGTGTGTGTGTGTGTGTGTGTGTGTGTGACAGAGAGGGGAGGGGGAAAAGGAGGGGGAGAGAACCAGAGAAAGAGAGAAGAGGGAAGGGGTAAGGTAAAGAGTGGCCAGGGACATAAACCTTATTAAAATTTGTTACACATATAAGGATTTACATTGGGAGAACTTTATTTATTCATTTTATTTCTGGTAAAACTGTGTCTCACAAAGGTGTCTGTATGATCTATCTCAACCTGTGTATATTAAATGTCAAATATCGAGATATTTGGGAATATCTGAGACTGCAAAGGTGTCTTATTCCATAAGACAGACTAAGAAAAGGTTGTTCTAGCTTGAACAAAAGCAGGTAGTTCAAACTGTGTCCTTGGAAACCTCTGTGGGGATTGTGCAAGCTTAGACTTGCCCTATAAATCCAATTGTCATTTAATAAGACTAAGGAAGTATTTTTAAAAATCCAAATGAGGAGCAAGTTGGAGCTAAGATAAAGTCCTTACTATGAATTCCTGCTTAATCAGTATACTCAAGTATTTTAACATGGGCCAGCAGGCACCAGGAAGTCTCTATTATTTGTCCATAATTATTGATTTGAACCCTCAAGAAAACATTCATAGGAACCTTAGAACATAGTTTTAGAACACAGGGCTGGATGAGACTGTAGAACACAAAACATTTGAGATGGAAGATGCCTTAAAATTTAGAATATTAGAAGTCAAGACAAAATGTTAGAGCTGGGAGGAAACTTAGACCATAGTTTTAGAATGCAGGGCTGGACGAAACTTTAGAATACAACACATTTGAGATGGAAAATACCTTAGAAATGAGAATGTTAGAAGACAGACCATAGAATGCCAGAGCTGGGAGGAACCTTAAAGCAGAGATGTTAGAATTAGACTGTTCAGTGCTGTAAGGGACCTTAGAAACTATTCCAATTCCTTCCTTTTACAGAGGCATCATAGAATTGTGTATACAGAGAAAGCCTCAATAGTGGAGAAGACCTGTACTCAATTCCTATCTCATACAAGCTATTAATTAAACAAGAGAAAGTCACTTAAACTTCTCCTGAACACCCCCAAGCAATTAAAATTAGAAGGTATGGGATAGGTTTAGATTTGTATTGGTAGAAGGAATTTCTTTACAGGGAGTTCTCCATACCAGTGAAATTCTAGATCCTGACCAATGATGATGATGATGAAGATGATAATCCTACATTGCCATTTGGAAAAAAAAAGAAAAGGTCCTGGTTAAGAGCCTACAGGGAAACCATCACTGACCTTATACTCGGGCTACTTGGCTCTGCTCCTTGGGCAGTGGCTTCCTCTCCTCTGGCCCTCAATACCATTCAGGAGTTGAACTAGATGTTCTCTAAGATTTCTTCTCCAGCTCTGACTTTTTAGATTTGAAAGTTTCATTTTCTCTTCAATAAAAAGTTTTTCTTTTCCAGAAAAACAACATCATACTAATATTCTGAGAGACCCTTTTCAGTTCTGTTACTTTAAGGGTACAAGAGAATATATAACAAGTGGCACAAGGATGAGAATGTTTCTGCAAAAATCAGACAGAGGGAGAGTAGAACTCAAAGAAAATATGCTGTAGCTAAAAGAACACTATATTTGGAGTTGGGTGACCTGGGTTCAAATCCCAACTTTGTTCCTTGGTGAACTTGGGTTAGTTTCTTTCTCTCTTTTGGATTCAGTTTCCTTATGAATGAAAGAGTTGGATTAAGGGTAGTTCCTAATCTATAAAATGAAGGGTGTTCCAGCCTTTATTTCTGTGAACAGAAACTGAACAGTCGACTCTAGACCCAGGCTCTGCTGAATTACTTTATCTTTTGATTAAGTAATATTGATGGATATTAAAGGAAATGTGCTACAGCTTAGGAGTTGTTTTGAAGCCTAGATGGAATGAAGTCAAAGCTTACTGTGATTGAAATGAGCATATATTAATGAAGATACAGCAAAACATTTTAGCAGTGCTACATGCACCAGTGCAAGGATAACCCACATTGATAGAATCATATACCTATTGATACAAATTAAATACTCACTAATGGATTTGTTTTGGTTTTGAGTGTGCCCTTTATTCTCATCTAGATCAGAGCAAGAGTCAATCAGTTCCCATCCCCATCCCTTAACCTCCAATTTCTGTAACAGTTCATCTTCTCCTATACAATGCTTTTTTATGGCTCATACTTTTAGTTTTTAGAGACTGAGGGCATCTAAGTGGCACAGTGGATAGAGTACCTGGCCTAGAGTCAAGAGAATTTATCTTCCTGAGTTTAAATCTGACCTTAGACATTTAGCTGTATGACCCTAGGCAAGTCACTGAATCCCTTTTTCGTAAGTTTCCTTATCTGTAAAATGAGCAAGAAAAGTAAGTGGCAAACTATTTCAGGATCTTTGCCAGGAAAAGCCCATATAGGGACATAAAGAGTCATCTATGTCTGAAATGATTGAACAACAAGTAAATATTCTAGGCCTGTGTTGGCAAACCTATGGCACGTGTGCCAGAGTATACTGCTCCCCTCCCCCTCTCCACACACGCCTGAGGACATTTCTCACATGACCTGCTTCTCTGCCCAACAGCCCAATGGGAGCACTTCCTCCTTCCCCTGTCTTGGGAGGGGGAGGGGAAGCTCACATGTGGCGTGAGGGTTGTAGTTTGGACACTCAATCTCTAAAAGGCTTGCTATCACTGAATCCAGCTCTGGGCAGGTCCATCTCTTCAGGTTTCTCCTTTCATTATTCAAATTTAGGGTAATTCTATGCCTGATACTTCACTCCATCTCCAAGGGAAATTGCCACTAAGAAGGATTCTATTGCTTCAGTAACTCTTCAACCTCTTCAACCTTTCATTTTTTGCTTCGCATGGGGTTTGCATGGAATAATTATCATAATCTGCTGATTAGTTGTTTCTTTCCAGATAAAGCCTTAATCATTTGTGATCAGATGCTGTCCTTTCTCACTGACTTGTGTAACCTTCTGGGGATAAAAATTAGAAAGCTGTGCTTTGAGTCACCTTCATTACATATATATTTACCCCATTCATGTGCTCCATAAAAAAGGCATTCCTGTCCTTCTGAAATCTCCAGGTGTATGTGGATATTGGTGAAGCAATGTCCTTTTGGTAGCTTTCAGTCTCCCTTGGTTACAGGAGTTTGGCATATGGCAGTCACCCAGCAACCACTAAAATAAATAGGGGTATGCATTGTTTGGGAAACTCTTAAAGCTCAGAGGTTTCAGCAACAATGACTGCCTTGGATGTGTATGGAGCCTGGTCATGAATGATAGAAATGTGATCCTTTTGTTACAGGGACACAGCCAGGGCATTCTTCCCCTTCACCCACCCTACTCCACCCTCTCTCCAGAGTTTCTTCTATTTCATTGTTCAGTGATCCCTGAGATTATGTTGGGAGCAGGGAAGTTACTTTTTAGGGGAGCTACACATTTATTGGCTTAAGGTCCTCCTGGAGAATTTGGGACAGAAATATCCCAGGTTACCTAATAAATTAGCATCCTTCCTTTAGGACTCAGAATTAAAAGGGAGTTTAATGATGACAATAGTGATAATAACATTAACATAGTGATTTAAGACTTGAAAAGCAATTAAAGTATGTTAACTCATTTGTTCTTCATAGTAACCATATGAGGCATTATCCTGATTTTTGCAAATGAAGAAACTGAGTCTCATAGAGATGAAATGACTTGCCCTGCTGATAGTGTCTAAGGGAAGATTTAAACTCAGATTTTCCTGTCTCTAAATTCTACTTTCTGTTCACTGTGCCATCTAGCTGCACTAAAAAATAGAGTATTTGTGATGAAAGGGGGCATAAAATTTAGAATGTTAGAACATAGGACATAGAATGTTTGAAATGGAAGGGATCGTTGATTACATGCTGAATTCATTTATCTACTCTCTCTTTGTTATTGATGTAAGTATTTAGAGACATAAAATTTCTACTAAGGATTGCTTTGGCTATATACCACATATTTTGGTATGTTGTTTCATTAGTTTTAATGAAATTCTTAATTCTTTCTATTATTTTTTCTTTAATCCATTCATTCTTTAGGATTAAAATATTTAATTTACAGTTAATTTTTAATCTATACTTCTAATTCCCTTTATTTAATATAATTTTGTTGTATTATGGTCCCAAGAGGGTTCATTAAATATTTCTGCCTTTCTGTTTTTGGTTGTGAGATTTTTACACCCTAATACATCGTCACTTTTTGTGACAATGCCATGCATACCTTAGAAAAAAAAAATATACTCCTTTATATTCCCATTCAGTGTTCTCCAGAAGTCTATAATACTTATATTTTCTAAGATTTCTACTCACCTCCTTTTATTCTTTCTTATTTATTTTATGGTTAGATTCATTTAGTTTTGAGAGGAGAAAGCTGAGGTTCTCCATTAGTATAGTTTTACAGTCTATTTACTCATTTAACTTTTCCCCTATGATTGTGGATGCTCTGCCATTTGATGCATATATACTTCATATTAATATTGCTTCCTTCTTTATAGTGTCTTTTAGCAAAATATGGTTTTCCTGCCTATACTTTTAGTTGAGTCCATTTTTGCTTTTGCTTTGGCTGAGATCCCGATTGCTACTCCTGCCTTTTTTTTTTCCTCAATTGAAACATAAACTCTAGCCTCTATTTTAATTCTGTGTATGTTTTTCAGTTTCAAGTATTTTTCTTGTAAATAGCATATTACTGGAATCTGATTTCTAATACATTCTGCTATCCTTTTCCATTTTATGGATGAGTTCATACTATTCACAGTTCCTGATATGATTACTAACTGCATTTCCCTCTATCCTATTTTCTCTTTATCTTCTCTCTCTCTCTCACTCTCTCTCTCTCTCTCTCTCTCTCTCTCTCTCTCTCTCTCTCTCATTCCTTCTCTAAATTCTGTTTTGCTTCTGACTACTTTAAACACCATCTCATCATCCTCATTATACCCTTTCTCTTGGAAGGGACCTTTGAACATAGAATGTTAGAACACAAGACATAAAATGACAAAGTTGGAAGGGACCTTAGAGTAGTGAATGATCAAATAGGAAGGAAATATAAAACAAAGAATATTACTATACAGACCATAGAATGTCTGAACTAGAAGGGACCTGAGAAACATCTAGTTCAATTCATTCCAGTCCTAATGTAACTAACAACCTGGATGACCTAATTGCAAATTATGCCATCTCTCTAAACGTTTTATAAAATGAAAAAGTTGTATTAGATTAACTTCTAAGCCTATTATAGCTTGAAGACACTATAAGGCTAAAATCCTATGAGTCCTATGATGTTAGAATACACTTAAAAACAAAGCAAATGCATAATGAAAATTATTTCTAATAATGGATTTGTGAACCTTTGAATACTTTCTCCACTGATGCAGACACTAACCTATTCATACCTTATCATTCTGGGCAGTTTTGGTCCATGTCTTTCTGTAAATCCTTCATTCGTTGAGAACATATCTAAGAAATACAAAGCCTTCCTCTAGCTCTGTTATATCTCGACATTACCAGTACAGCATTTGGACTCTCCTGGTATCTAGCCCTCATTCTACGTATTCTATATAAAGAGTATATTGCTTCCTTATCTTTCTGCCTCTTGGAACCCCTGTCTTCCTTCAAGGAACAGGTCAGGAATTGCTTCCAATAGGAGGCCTTTCTTAACATCTCCTCCTCTCCACCTCTCTCCAATGATTATCATTCTTGACATCTTGAAATTACTTTTGTATTACTTTTTTATGTAGTATGTACTTACTTGTGTACATGCTATTTCTCTCCTCAAAAACTTCTTGAGGGTAGTAGGCACCACTTCATTATGTATCTTTGTATTCCCAGTGCCTGCCATAATGTCAGACAAACTATAAGGCTTAAGTGGACATGATTTGAATCAAATCCAGGCCTGCTTCCTCATTTTATAATGTAGAAAATTCAGATACTGAGCCGGAAAAATGACCTGAGCTGTAACAGTTGTATTTGTAACCCAGGTCCTCTGCATCTGAATCAAATGTTTTTCTCACTGTGCTAGGCTACTCTAAAAACAAAACAAAACAAAACTGTTACTTTCTATCTTAGAATAGAAACTAAGTACTGATTTTAAGGCAGAAGAATGAGGAAATTGGAATTAATTGACTTGCCCAGGGTCACACAGCTAGGAAGTGTCTGAGACTAGATTTGAACCCAAATCCTCCTGACTCCAAGCCTGACGCTCTATCCACTGTACTACCTACCTGTCCCACTAAGTTGCTTTTAAAATTAAATGAATGGAGTTGAATTGAATTATTAATGCTTCATGCTATCCTTATGGATCAAACCTTCTAAAACATAATTTAAAAATCATTTTAGCAAATAACATGTATCAGAACTGAATGGACTGACTCTAAAGTATATCATAGACTATTCTTTGCTGATTTCTATTTACTTGCATTCCTTCATCTCATGAAGGGTGGAGCTAGGTCTTAGTGACTTCAGTTGTAAAATCTTGATTGCAGGGCTCTTCTCTCTGAGATTACAAAATGGGTTGCCCAGGGTAAAGTTCCTGTTGGTCTCAGGAGGTGATTGGTTCTGACTGGCATAGCTAACAACAGCTAAATATAGCCTGAGTATAAAAACCCAGTGTGCAGTAGTGGTCAGAGGACACTCATTTCCAAGAAGTAAAACAGGCAGATGGAAAGGTCTGCCAGGGTTTCTGCCAACATGTTATCAAGCATGTACTCACTTGCCTGCCTATGATATCAACTTTCAAAAAATAAAGTAGATTGGAAAGAGAATTTTTGAGTGCTTAAGAGCCACAGGTGCTCTTTCCACATCTCTTTGATTCAATTCCAAAAGCATCTTTTCTTTGCCAGGCACTGTGCTAGGTGACAGGGATAAAAAAGGCAAAACCAGAGCCATTTCTCCTCTCAAAGTGCTTTTATTCTACTGAGTTGAAGGGTAGGAAATGACCAGTATAAATATTAAACATTTTTATCATGTAAATTGGAGAGTGATTGTTGGGAGAGCTAGAGAGGATCAGAAAAGACCTCCTGGAGTAGATATACAATCCTATGGATTTGCAAATGAGGATATTGAGATTCAGTTTTCTCAGATGATTTACCCAATGTTACTCAGCAAATTACAGGAAGAACTAGGCTGGACTAGAGCCAGTCCTCCTATTCAGGGCACTTTCCAGGATGCTTTTCTTAGTGATGGGAAGGAAATACAGTTATCTACCATCTCTATTAGGTCAACTAAGATTGGCCCTTAGCAAAACCACAAATTTTATTTTATTAACATGTTACATGTAAGATCTACAAAATGCTTTCTTCACAAAAGCTCTTTGAGATAGGTGTTATTATCCCCATTTTACAGATGAGAAACTGAGGTTCAGAAAGAAGAAAAGTGGCCATAGCAGCAGGCTTTCAAGGCAAGATTTGAAACTGGTTGTGCCTAGGTCCAGCGCTCCTTCTACTTCATCACATTGTCTTAAGCTTATATTTTTAGGTTTCAAGATGCCACTGCCAATACTATTTCAATGAGGATTTTGTTATCTGACTGCTAATTAGTGACTTTATTCACTTTTCATGTCAATTCCATTCCATTCAAGAATAATTTGTAGAAATGACACATGTAAAACCCAGTGGAATTGCTCATCGGCTCTGGGAGGGGGAAGAGAGGAGGGGGCAAGGAACATGAATCATGTGACCATGGAAAAGCATTAATTAATTAATTAAATGATTTTCTTTTTTTTTTAAACCCTTACCTTCTGTGTATTGGTTCCAAGGCAGAAGAGCAGTAAGGGCTAGGCAATGGGAGTCAAGTGATTTGCCCAGGGTCACACAGCTGGGAAGTATCTGAGGCCACATTTGAACCCAGGATCTCTCATCTCTAGGCCTGGCTCTCAATCCCCTGAGCTACCCAGCTGCCCCCTTAAAAAAAAAAAAAAAGATTTATTTGTAGGCACTTACTGTTCTGGAGATAAAAAAGATGAAAATGAAAATGAATAACCTATTCAGATATAAGCAAATAAGAATTACATTTTTAACAAACCCAGGAAAGCATGGTCTAATATAAAAAGTAATTCATTAAGAGAAAAATATGGGTTCTTCAGGGCTCCTGTTTCTCTTCGGTACATCAGTATCATTCCTTCAAGGGCTAAATGATACCTTGTGTTCTAATAATTTCTGGTTATATTTAGGGTTATACGTAGGATACACTGGCACCAAATACTGGCAAAATGAACTCTCATATCTTTGCTTTTGCATGTTTACATCTTTGCTCACCATGTTAGTAAAATCTTCCCCATCTCTTTGTTCCCTTCTCAGACATTCTATCATCTAGTGACTCAATTGCCCAGGTCTTTGAACTCACTTTCCATCCTGCCCAGCTCAGCCCCTGAGCTCAGGGACAGGACTTCCAGGCAGCTGTATAAGGAAGAAATTTGAAAAGGCATGTGCTTCTTTGAAAGCAGAGTTTGAAGTGTCTCACCCAGCTCCCTGGATAAATGCCTCCCTAAACATAGGACCGGCAGTCTTACTTCCAAAAAACCTTGACTTTATTTTGGTGAATACAGAAGGACCTCATTTTAGGTGAACTTAACACATGCAAATTCATGTATATGTGGCTGGCAACTGAAAATAATAAAGGCAGAAAAATATGTAAAATAAAAAATTTAGTTACATGCTAAATAAATCTATGCCACTTTCCCAAGGGGTATGAAGTCTCACAGCAGTTTGCTCAGTCATTATCATTCTTGTTCTGGAAAGCCTTAGTGTGATTCATTACATTGTTTTATGCAACACATTAGCTTCTGCAGCAGTCTTTGTCTAGGATTCTCTTCATCTGTGCAGTGCTTCTCTTTGTTTCATTAAAGCTATTTAATTATTGGCAATAATAACCCCAAGGTTCAAGAGTAGAGATGCTGGTAGCTCTGATAAGCCTAAGAAAAGTCATAAAGTGACTAAGTTCATGTGAAAATACTTATTAGATGAATTAAATAAATAAATTTATGATTTTCAACTGACTCAAAAGGTCTTGGAACATTTTGGTCATGTAAAACAAGGTCCTATTGTATATATGTTTAGTCTTCTTCTGTCTTTCACATTTTATTCTTCTTAGCAGGAAAGCACTATTAATATCATTTTTAATCATATACATGAACATTCATTTAATATTTTAAAATAAATTTTATTGAACATGTTGTTTTTACATTGCCCGAATTTCCTTCTGTTTCTCAGAAGACTATATTATATAACTAATTTTCAAATAATTTTTAACCCATGCCTCCATGGCCCTTTATTAATTATAATTATTGTGGCATTATTATCTAAAAAGGTAAATTTAATATTTCTGCTTTTCTGTATTTGTTTGTGAGGTTTTTGTGTCCTAATATATCGATGATTTTTGGGAAGGTGTCATTTACAGTTGAGGAAAACGTATTCTCCTTTCTATTCCCAGTCAGTTTTTTCCTGAGGTCTACCATATCTAACTTCTAAGATTCTATTAATTTCTTTAATTTCATTCTTATTTAATGATTAGATTTATCTATCTCTGACAGGGGAAAATTGAGTTTCCCCACCAGTTGTTTAACTGTCCATTTATTCTTGTAACATTTAATTTTTCCTTTATGAAGTTTGATGTTCTTCCATTTGGTCCATATATGTTTCATATTGATATTACCTCATTTTCTATAGTGACTTTTAGCAAGATGTAGCTTCCTTCTTTATCACTTTTAATTAGGTCTATTTTTGATTTTACTTAGTTTGAGATCATAATTCCTCTCTGTCTTTTTTACTTCGTCCCCTTGTTTTAACTCTGTGTATGTCTTCCTGTTTTCAGTGTCTTTCTTGAGTTCATCTCATTCCCATTCATTTACAGTTATGATTATTAACTATGCATTTCCCTCTATCATATTATATTATTTTCTTATTTTTATCCTCTCTCTCTCTCTCTCTCTCTCTCTCTCTCTCTCTCTCTCTCTCTCTCTCTCTCTCTCTTTACCCCCTTCCAAGATTTTTTTTCCTGGAAACTATAGCTCTTCTTCCCAAAAGCCAGTGAATCTATTATTAATCCTTTCCTTTCCAAAACTTAAAGAACAGTAGATGGGTTTTGCACCTATATGATCAACTCTTGTCAATTAGCAGCTTCATTATACCAGAATGTTGAACTTCCTTTGGTCCAAAATCAATTAACATTTCTATCAGCTCTTCATTTCCTTAAGTTAAACTTGAACTTCTTTATCTTGCTTTCTTAAAATTTTCAGTTGGAAAATTCAATTTAGTCAAACAATCAATGGTGGCAAAAGGACATTTCATGAGCATTTGAAGCTGTATCGACATCCCCGGTAGCAAAACCATCCTAGTACTGTTCTGAGGTTAACTTTTGGTCACTTGGGTGAGCACAGGTCCAGTTAGCAAGGGCTCAAATGGCAATGGGGAGGGGCTGCCCAGTTGGATGGAAAGTAAAGGGCAGAATGATTCTAGAATTCTTTGTTGAGAATGTAGATATATCAGAAATATGATCAATACTTCACATTGAGTCTGTTATCAATGCACTAGTTTGAGAGGAAAGAAACAGTAGAAAACGAGGCCATTTCTTCATTCACCCAGCTGTTTTGACTAAATGATGTCCACAAGTTGTTGGACTGATTTTTTAAAAAGGAACTGGCCAGATGCTTTAGCAAACTGTTAAGTGAAATCATTAATGTCCTTGAGGGAAGCAATTTGTCTCTTTTGACTTATTTTGGCCAAGTGACAAAATCATTCAACCAGATGTACATTATAGACATGGTCTAAATGTTTTGTTTATCCAAAGAAAAGCCCTAATTAAAAATAGTTATACTCATAGCTAGCATTTATATGAGTAGTTAGGTGGCACAGGGGATAGAGTGCTAGGTTTAGAGTCTGTAAAACTCAGTTTTCTGAGTTCAAATCTAGCCTGAAATATTTACTATCTGCAGGACCCTGGGCAAATCCCTTAATACACTTTGTCCCAGTTTCCTCATCTGTAAAATGAGTGGAGGAGGACATGGCAACCCAGTCTAGTATTTTTGCCAAGAAAACTCCAAATAGTGTCACAAAGAGTTGGACTTGACTGAAATTACTGAACAATAAAAAGCATTTATAAAATAGCACTTTAAGATTTGCAAACAACTATATATGTGCTATTTTATTTGACCCACAATGACAACCTTGCAAGATATGTGCTGTTAATATCCACATTTTATTGATAAGGAAACTGAAGCTGAGAAAAGTTAAGTGACTTCTCCAAGATCACTCAGTTAGTAAATATCTAAAGCAGAATTTGAACTCGTCTCCCCAACTACAACTACAGTACTCTTCCCCATTGTACTATCCAGATGAAAGACAAGGATGTTAGTGAAAATATAAAAGTTCAAGGTAAGTTATGGATAATTGCCAATAAATATTTTCCATTTGCAAACTAATATTCAGTTTTGAAAAGCTAGGTAAAGGCCAGTGCTAGAGACCTTAAAAGTTCGGCATAGCAATATGTGATAGTGTAAATCCTGTGTCCAGTTATCAAAGGAACTTCTTTTATCATGACAAATGAAATTCTCTCTGTAATATATAGTTTTAGGTGGAAGCTGAAAATCAGAGAAATTGTATCAGGTTGATGGCACAGTGGAGAGAGCACCAGGTTCAGAATTAGGAGGATCTGAGTTTGAATCTTGTCTCAGATACTTCTTAGTTGTGTGACTCTGGACAAGCCACTTAAGCCCATTTGCCTAGTTCTTGCCCTTCTGTCTTAAAGTTGTTAGTAAGACAGAAAGTAAAGGAGAAAGAAAGAAAGCAAGGCAGGAAGGAAAAAAGAAAGAGAGAGGAGGGGAAGGAAGGAAAGGAGAGAGAAAGAAAGAAAGAAAGAAAGAAAGAAAGAAAGAAAGAAAGAAAGAAAGAAAGAAAGAAAGAAAGAAAGAAAGAAAGAAAGAAAGAAAGAAAGAAAGAAAGAAAGAAAGAAAGAAAGAAAGAAAGAAAGAAAGAAAGAAAGAAAGAAAGAAAGAAAGAAAGAAAGAAAGAAAGAAAGAAAGAAAGAAAGAGAGGGGGGAGGAAGGGAGGGAGAAAGGAAGAGAATCAGAGAAATTAAATGACTTGCTCAGCATCATACATGTAATACCTATTAGAGATGGCATTTGAACCCAGTTCTTCCTGACCCCAAGACCAGCTCTTTGTTCACTATGTTACACTACAGGAAACTTTTCAGATTTTACTCACTTTATTTAACATTTATTATATCTCCTGCATTCAGGAAACCATGTTAGGAAACTGGGGGAGAGAAGAATACAAAATTTAGACAAGGCATTGTCCCTGCCCTTATGGGACTTAAGGTAGCTAAGAAGCAAAATAGAGTACTTGACCTGGAGTCCAGCAGAGCTGAGTTTAAATCTTGCCTAGGATGCTTCCTAGTTGTGGAACCCTGGGAAAGTTAATTTATCTCAATAGCAGATTTTCTTATCTGTGAAATGAGCATAAAAATAGCATCCACCTACTTCCCCTGGTTGCTGTATTGATCAAATGAAACAATATATGTAAAGTGCCATAAACTGCTATAAAAATGTTAGCTATTGTTATAATTGTGGCATAGTCATAAAAGTGGAATAAGACAGTTAAAGAGGCAATGTACAGCTACAGAAATAGTGCTGGAATTGGAATAAAAAGAGACCTAGGTTCAAATTTCATCTCTGAAACTCCTAGCTATGTGTCCATGGTCAAATTACTGAACTCTGAAATTCTGTTTCCCCATCTAGAAAACATTACCGAGAATATAAACCTTTCAGGATTTTTATGAGGCTTACATATGATAATATATGCAAATTGACTTATGAGGCATTATGATATTGATGATACAGAATAATGTATATGTGCCTTAGAGAGACTGAAAACAAAATTATTTTGAAAGAGGAAATGGTCCTTCCTGATAGAGCATAAGAGGAGATAGAATTTGTGTTTGGCTTTAAAGGATAGATAAGAATCAAAGAGGCAAAGAGAAAAAAGTATCATGGTCCAATGGAAAGAACTTTGGAATTAGAGTTTATAGATTCAAATCCAAACTCTGCCATTTATTATCTCTGATTTTCCATAAATTAAGTTACTTCTCTGAGCTTCAACTTCCTCAATTATGAATTGGAGGTAGATTAAATGATTTCTAAAGGTTGTTTCTTATGCCAAATAATTTTTATTTAATTTTTTCCAGGTGACATGTTGATACAATTTTTAATAATCATTTTCTGACATTTTGTGATTCATGATCTCCCCCTCAAACCCTTTTCTCCTCTCCAAGATGGAAGGTAATATGTTATAGGTTGTACATGTGTTATCATATAATATATATTTTCATGTTTGTCATATTGTGAAAGAAGACATGTCATTTACACTAGAGAAAAATTCATGAAGGAAATAAGATGAAGAATGGTATGCTTCAATCTGCATTCAGACTGTCAGTTCCTTCTATGGTGGTGGATAGCCTTTTGTATCCTGAGTTCCTTGGAGTTATCCTGGATCCTTGCACCATTGATAATAGCTATCATTCACAGTTGATCATCATAGGCTATTGTTTACTCTGTACATTGGTCCTCTGATTCTGCTCATTTTACTTTGCATCTCTTCATAATAGTCTTTCTAGGTTTTTTGTGATCCTCTTGTGTGTCATTCTTATAGCACAATAGTATTCCATTACAGTCATATAGCTTTTTTCCCAAATGATGGACATCCATTCAGTTTCTGTTCTTTGCCACCACAAAGAACTGATGTACATACTTTAGTACAAGTAGGTCCTTTCCCTCTATCTCTGATCTCTTTGGGATATAGACCTAGTAATTGTATTGGTGGGCTTATCTCAAATTCTGATTCTATAACATTCCATGCATGTTAAAAAGTTAGTTAAGCATTTATTAAGTACTTATTATGTGCCAGACACTATTCAAAGTATTGGCTATGCAAGAAAAAAAGAAAAAAAACCCCTAGCCTTGGTCTCAAGTAGCTTACAGTCAAACAGGAAATATAACATGTCAATAATTATGCATAAACAAACCATATACAGGAAAATTTTGAGATAATCAACAAAGGGAAGGAACTGGCATTAATTAGAATTGGGAAAAGGCTTCTTGTAGTAGATGGAATTTTATTTAGAACTTGAAGGGAACCCAAAAAAGTCAAAGATGAGGAGGGAGAGAAATCTAGGCTTAGGGACTAGTCTATAAAAATACTAGGAGTTACTAGATGGGGGAATCTAGGTTCAGTGGATTGAGAGCCAAGCCTAGAAATGGGAAATCCTAGAAATCCTCTGTTTAAATCTGACCTCAGACACTTCCTAGCTGTGTGACCCTGGGCAAGTCACTTCACTCTCATTGCCTGTTCCTTATTGCTCTTCTGCCTTGGAACAAATACACAGTATTGGTCCTAAGATGGAAGGTAAGGCTTTAAATATATATTACATACATATATATTTAAATAAGGTAGGGATTTAAATATATATATATATATATATATATATATATATATATATAATGGATTCACTTGTTGATGGAGACCAGTGTCACTGTTGGAAGGTATATAGGGAATGAGTAGGATGGAAATACTTGTGAGAACATTAGAAAGGTAGCTGGGGTCAGGTTAATGGAAGATTTTATATTTGATCCTGAAGGTAACAGGATGATGCTACAGATTATTGAGGGACATGGCCAGACCTGAGCTTTAAGATCAGTTTGATAACTGAGTAGAGGATGGACTGCAGTTAGGAAAGACTTGACTCAGGAGGACCAGTCAAAAGACTATTGCAGTATTCCAAGGATGAAGTGATGAGGGTCTGTTCTTGGATGTTAGCAAAATTGGAGAAGAGGAATTATAGACTAGAAATGTTATAATGGTAGAAGCGATAGAATCTGGCAAAACAATGGATTGAGGAGAGTGGTAAGAGTGAAGAATGGAGGAATATCATGAGCTCTAGGCAGGTGGGAAAATGAAGGGTCAATTGGAGGCATCAAGATCAAGGTTTTTTTGGAACATAGTTATGAGAAAGGCCTAACTGAGAGGTTTGAATAGTAAATGAGTTTTAACTTTATTTTGTTAACTGTAGGTGGCCACAAGAAACTTTTGATTACAGGAATAAGTAATATTTTTTATTTACTTACGCACATTACAAAATGCACTTGAGCTAAAGCAAAAGATGAAGAAACAATTCAATGACTTTTTATTTATTTGAAATTTAAATTTTATTTATTTAATTAATTTAGAATATTTTTCCATGGTTACATGATTCATATTCTTTCCCTTCTTTCTTCCCACTCTCCTCTCATAGCCAATGAGCAAATTAACTGGGTTTTACATGTATCTCAAGGACTATTTATTTAATATCAATTATTTGTATTAGGTGAAAGGTGGACATCCGAGGTAGATGATCAGCTTTGAAGAGGGCTCAGCAAACCCTCATACCTGAGGGCTAGTCCTCCTGGAACACTCCAGATACCTTTAACCCAGCTCTCATCTGTGGTTCTAAGAAGCTGTAGCAGGCATACCCTATAAAAACATCTCAGGAGACAGGTTAAATCAGGTTGAAGTTAACTCACAAGCCTCAAACCCATTTGTAAATTCATGGGGTATGTAACCCAAACATAGGAAGACTTCTGTGCAATTAGATCTGTTATCCTAAAAACCAAGATTCCCAGCGTCCCATGTTTCTTCTCACTCCTCACATTATATGCTGAAATAAGGAAGATATAAATATGGTGTAGCCCACCTCTCACTCTCTCTTTCTGTGATAGGGCACTGTGGAGGGGAAGTGAGGGAGAGGCAGGAGAACTTGCTCACATGGTTTTAATTTTGTTAGATAATTAAGTTTTTTACTTCTTTTTCATTTTTATTCCTCCTACTTCAAGTGATATACCCTATAAAATATTATTCTTAGAGTATTGGCTATTAATTTAAATCTTACTTGGTGGAATGGGCAGATGAGAACAATTTGTTCCAATGCCATGAGGAAACTGAAGCAGGTTAGGGAAACAATTAGAGCAGTGATGGCAAACCTTTTAGAGACTGAGTGTCCAAACTGCAACCCTTAAGTCACATGTGAGCACTGCCCCCCTTACCCTAGACAGGGGATGGAGGAAGTGCTGGGCAGAAGGACAGGTGATATGAGAAATGTCCTCAGGCACGTGTCCCTCTAACATGCTCCAACATGCATGACATCACCAACACCGGCTTAGAGCTTGGTCAGACATTGAAGATGCCAACATCATCCACTGCATCTTGGGCCAGGCAATCTGACTTTTGTCTAGTCACTGTACTTCAATGTCTCTGGAAGAGAGTGTTGGTGTCACTCTGCCTCATTTAAATCTAATTCATCTGCAAGTCAGGAATCTCCCCATGGTAAAAAAAATAAAGGAAGAACAACTATGTGTATACATTCAAAATTGTTCCTTTGTTTGAAAGGCACTCTTGGTGTGCAGTTCTATAATAATTCCCAGAATCCCCATCTCCTCATCTTTTATTTGCTTTCCAACCGGATCTGCAGGGTTTTTAAAGAGAAGAATGGGGAAAATTGCATACAATTAATGTGAAAACCTGAGGCTTGCAAAGTAGCTTGCAGTGCAATTTAAATAATGTTGTGGGAGGACCTTACCAAAAGAAGGCTTTTAAGCATTTCTTCCTTCATCCCCTACCAGGCATGCTTGAAGACCAGGCGCTGTAGGTATTAATCTATGTGGGATGGTTCAGTATTCTCAGAAAAAGGCTTTCTCAGGCGACTGTAATTTTGGCTTTGGCCTTGCTGTCCTTAATAAGCCCTTGTTCTGAACTATCCTGCTCCATGCAAAGCAGGGGATGGCCAAAGTCCAATCTCTTATCTTTCCCATATCAGTCTTCCCATAGGAGAGTGCAAAAGAGAATTCAGGCTAAAGGCTTTTAAGGAAGTACCCTTTAGACAGCCAGCTCTTTTGTTCTGCCCTCCTGCTTCGGACCACTGTATCCTATTTTCTCCTCATCACTATTTTTATTTGTAATCTAAGATTAGATTCTAGATGCTTCACAGTAACAACTGTCAATCAAACTGAAGGCTATCTTTGTCAAAACTGGAATCTAATGGATATTTTGCTCAATTAGAGTGTTTAAAAAATGATTGTAGCTTTTGTTTTTGAATCAGTTATTTTCTCTTGAGCCCACCACCCTTCTCTGTGAAACCTGTCTTGTAATAAAAATAGAGTCACATGAAATATTAACTATGTGACATACATCTTCTCCCACCTCTCAATTAAGAAAAGAGAGGTCGGTATCATTATCATTTTTCTAAGACTAAGATCATTGATTATAATTCATCAAAACTTAAATAGTCGTTTAGTATTGTTAGAGTTGATATTGTTGTGGTCATTTTATATATCATTCTCATCTATCTACCATTATTTTTTCTATACCATTTTCTTTATTGCTTACATTACATTTTTAAATGATACAGTATACCCCTTTTTAAAAAGTAAGGCACATGAAAAGCCTTATGTGCAAGTTCCATACTGTTTTAAAACTCTGATTAATTAGAAGCATTTTGACAAGAAGATTGGAAACATCTACCAAAAACAAAAACAAAAAACAAACAAAAAAGCCCCAACAGGATGCATTTTCCATACAGGATTCCTGAAGCAAAGTTACACACATTCTACTACATGCACAAACGACTATAAACTAAATCCATTTTTGCATCAGGAGATTTATATGGCTATATGTACTATGGGAAAATATTAATTAGCCTTTTCACATATATACATTGTTAGCATTCTGAAACACCATTAAACATATCCATTGTATACAATTTGGAAGGAAGACAAACTTGAATTTCATCTGTGTTCTTTTTCATGACATGATGAGATAAGGGATTTGTCATTTCCAGCCTTTTTTTTTTCTGTAACAAGGTGACCATGGAAAGACCATGTTCTGTATCGCTTCATACAAATCTTCCCATTTTTTCCTGAAATTTTTGCCTTTCTTTTTTCTTCTCTCTGTGATTCAGCTGACACAAGGAAATCTTGGCATGGGAATTACCACCATTGATAGTTGATTCATTTATAATTCTAGTCCTTTTAAGCTGCTTAGGGTGCTGAGATGTTTTCACTAGTTTTGGAATGTAGCAGAGATAGAACTTGAACCCAGGTCTTCAACTCCAAGGTTTCTATCCATTAAGCCTATCTACGTCTCATTTTAATGACTTGAAAATAAATATTCAATTACTTTTTTCAGTTTTTTACCAAATTGATGCAGGTCCATTTTTTGTTTGAGTTTTCCTCTGTTTTGCTTAGTTTTCTGTCAGTGAGAGCTGCTGTGAATGTGTTCTTCTATAGTAACCATCTCTTAATGTTCTGTCAACCCCATTCCCATCTGATTAATCAGAAGAATCAGCACAGCCTACTGAATAACAATCACACAGTCTTGAAAAATCATGTGTGGACCATGTTTCTTATTTTATCTTGCTACTATTCTTGCTACCCAGGTTGGGCATCTTGCCATCTGATTGGCCTCTGTGGCATGTCTCCCTATCTCTTGCTATGGAATAATAATTGTATCAATAGTATTACGACTTATATGATCATAGATAATGAAAAGAACAAAGGAATGATGTACACAAAGAGCCTCATTTGGTTAAGCAGGAATTCAAAGGTTAGAGAGTGTAGGATGGCATTCTAGGCTCAAAGAACACTCTGACCAACAGTATGAGAGCTTGAGAGTCTTCATATTGTGTGAAGAAGAAAAATATGAGATGATATGAAAATTGGCCAAAAGAAAGATAGGATGCCACCAGGGTGTTTAAAGGGCATTGACTTCTCCAGGCAAAGGATTAAAGTTACTCAGAGGGCTTTAAGGAGCTGTTGAAGATATTTGGTTAGAGGAGTAACATGACTATTCCTATGCTCAAGAAATCTTCTGGAAGTAGTATGAAGGCTGGATTGGAGCAGGGGAGACAGTAGAGATGTGAAGACATGTTAGGAAGCCATTGTAATACTTCAGGTGGTTCATAATGAGAGCCTATAGTAGGGCAGTTACCCTAAAAATAGAGAATAGAAGTAAAATTTGAAAGTTACTGCAGAAATGGAAGCAACAGAAAATGGCAACTAACTGGGCATGAGATGAAGGAAGAACCAAAGGGAAAGTCAAGATTAAGAAGAGATAATAATCCAGCTTAATTAGATTACTTAATTAATTAGATCTTTCCAACCACATCTTACACTTTAGCAACTCTGAAACTTTGTTTAATATGCTTAGACTGTCCTTCCTTCTTCATTTGTGGAAATTTAAGGAAGGACCTGTTATATTTTTGCCTTTAGATTCCAGCACAGAGAAGGTATATAATAAAGGATTGAAGATTGATTGAAATTCTTCCATCAGTTATAATGCTACCTGTTCTATTAAGCCTTCTCTGATCTTTATTCTCTATACAATGGGATAGGGCCCTCTATTCCTTCTATGTTAATGGCACTTGGATTATCATTTCATGAATCCAATTCTAATATATGTTATAATGATTCATGTGCATGTTGTATATTTTCTATTTGATTGTAAATCATATGAGGGCTGGAACCATATCTTATTCATCCTCATATCTCATTGAGTACTTACCATAGCTCCTTATACACAGTTTAATAATATTTGTTGAATGAATAAAAGAAAAAGGGTGGAAAATTCAGTCTTTTCTTTGTAGAGGTCAGTTTTCTTACTGATCATATTGAGGAGGTCAGTTCATTTCAACTTCAACTAAATTAAATGAAATTATCATTCTTTTAGGTGATTTCTGCTCCCTTAAGATGACCATTCTAAATTTATCAAATCTCATCTAGCCCTCTGGGTCATAAATTTAGAACTGAAGGAGACTTGAGAGATCATTTAATCCAATTTCCTCATGTCATAATATGAATTGGAATCCTCTCACTCTCCATCTCTGTCTAGGAATCTTAGGAGTCTGTTCCTCCCAATTTCTTCTAGAAAGAGTCTTCTTTCTCATATCCCTCCTCCCCTCCCCATGCCCTCTCCATCCTCCTCCTCCTCTTCCTCTTCTTCTTCTTACACCTTTTCTTTTCTTTCTCCTCCTTCTCCTACTTCTCCTCCTGCTTCTGTTCTAGGGAAGTGGCTAATACTTTAGGACTAGCTCTACCTCACTCATTCCCTGTCAAAATAATTTCTTAGAAGGGGAAAAATGTGGCAAATTGAAATTTACATGATGTAATAACTTAGAAAACTCTACCTTGGTGAAGTGGAAAGAGCTCTAGAATGGTCATCAGAAGAACTGGATTCTTGTTTTGGCCCATTTCCTTTCCATATATCTCTACTTGTCATAATATTTTTTTTCCTTACCTAGTATTAAGGACAATAAAATTATATCCTCCCTAACATCAGGAGCAATGTAAAGAAAAAAAATCTAGGACTAAGCCATTTGTATAAACTTTGACGAAATTTATAAAGAGAAAGGAATAGAAGCAGAATATTCAGGGTTCTGACTTTTTTAGAACTTTGGGTATTACAAAGTTGTTTTTTTTTAATAATTTGGGAAAATTGAAAATCAGAGACATGAAGTGACTCAATCAAAACTGCAAAGTGAGTCAGGATCAAAACCCATAAGAACTAGATTCTTGACACTCAGACCAAGTTGTTGTTCTGAAGACTGAACTCCCACTTGGGGAATCAATGTTTAGGGGTGAGAAAATGACACCCTACCCTGCCCAAATGCCCATTTCTAAATGATGCATGGAATCACTCCCAGGCATGAGTCAGTTTGCAATAATTGATGTTTTCCATTGGGTAGATAATTACCCACATCTGGCATAGGAAGGAAATAAGGAAAAGAAGAACAGAAAGTTAATACAACTTTGTTATTTTAACATTGAACATAGACATGGTGCATCTTGAAAATGTGAATTATTGTTTGATGGTCTACACTGTGAAATTAAGATAGATGTTCCCTCCCAAGGACTGGTAATTTAGGGAATTATCTTTTTAGTCTTATAAAATGTTTATTTACAACCTTTTGAAAGAGATTTATTTCTAAAAAAAAAGTCAGCCAATTACTCTGGCAAACTCTATGGAAATTTGACCCACAAGTATCTGTGATGGTATTAAAAATGGATGAAGGCATTTTATTCTCTAAGGAAAGCCCACTCATTGCTCTAGGTCAGCAGCCTAATGATCATTTATTTATAAAAGACAGTATTCCAATAAGGCATTGGTGAAGCCATGAATGAATGTTCATGGTGGGCTTGGTGAATGTCCACATATTGGGAAGATTTAGGATAAAAAATAAATCTGAAATGAGCTAGATTTTTTTCCATGTAGCTTCAAGATAAATGTCCTTGAAAAATAACTTTTCCTGTTTATTCCTCTGTTTCCTTATCTAGCACATGAGAGGCTTATAATAATATAATATATAAATATAATATTTATATATTACATATAATAATACATAATATAATAATTTTAATAATAATAACTAACATTTATATAGAACTTTGTTAAGCATTTTATAATTATTATCTCATTTGATCCTCACAATAACCCTGGGAGGTAGTTTCTACTATTATCCCCATTTTACAAATAAGGAAAATAGAAGTTAAATGAGTTACCCAGAGTCACACAGTAAAATGGAGAACTTTATATGGGGAACACTAAGAAATCCAATTTGATTGGACTATAGAGTATATGAAGGGAAGTAATATGTAATGAGGTTGAAGGTTGATTGGGACCATATTGTGAAAGACTTTAAATACTAAACAAAAGACTTTTTTTTTATCTTGGAGGAAATAAGGAAGCACTGAAATTTATTGAGGAATAGAGTGATATGGCACTTCTGTGCTTTAGGAAATCTATTTGGTTGGGAACTATTGATATTCAGAGAGACTTGGGGAAAAGATACCAATCAGCAAACTGTTATAAGTGTCATGGCCAGGAGAGAAAAAAGCCTAAGTTACAATAATAGCTTAGAGAAATATTCTCTGATTCTTTAATTTTTCATTCAAGGTACTAATTTCTTCAGTTTTGAAAGGATGAAGTTTAGATTATCTTTATCTAACATTTGTAAATTTATTATTTATTTTGACATTCTTTTCTTTTAAATTTTAAGTTCCAAAATCTTTCCTTCCTACCTCTTCCGCATCCATTAATTGCTATTAAGTAAGCAAATAAAATGATATCAATTACACATAGAAAGTAATGCAAAACATTTCCATATTAGCCTTTTTAATTAACAAAAACAAGGTGAGAATATTATATTTCAATTTGCATTCAGAGTTCATCATCCACTCTCCAGGTGGATAGCAATTTTTCATTATGACTCCTTTAGAATTGTCTTAAATCATTGTATGGCTCAGAGTAGTCAAGTCTTTCATAAATTGTCTCTGTAACAACACTGCTATTACCGTGCCATGTACAATGATCTCCTGATACTGTTTGCATCAGTTCTTATAGCTTATGCCATATTTCATCTTGTGTGATCCTGACTGTGACTTTATGGAATTTGACTTTTTTTCCTTGGCTGCCTGAAGTGTTTTCTTTGACCTGAGAGTTCTGGAATTGGGCTATAATATTCTGGGGAGTTTACATTTTAGGATCTCTTTCAGGATATGACTGATGAATTCTTTCAATTTCTATTTTACCCTCAGATCGAAGATATTGGTACAGTTTTACTTTATAATTTCTTGAAATATGATGTTTAGGTTCTTTCTTTGATCATGGCTTTCAAATATTCCAATAAATCTTAAGTTATCCCTTGATCTACTTTCCAGGTCAAATGGTTTTCTGATAGGACATTTCTAATTTTTTTCTTTTTTTCATACTTTTGACTTTGTTTTATTGTGTCTATGTCTCAAGGAGTCTTTAGCTTCTACTTTACAATTCTACTTTTTAAGAAATTATTTTCTTTAGTGAGTTTTTGTATCTCCTTTTCCATTTGACTGATTCTATTTTTAAGAAGTTACTTTCATCAGTAAATTTTTGTACCTCCTTTTCCATTTGAAATATGCCGCATTTAAGATGGTATTTTCTTGAATATTTTAATGCCTCTTTTATAAAGCTGCTAATTTTCTTTTCACAATTATTTTTGCATCATTCTCATTTCTTTACCAATTTTTTTTATGACATTCATCTTTTTCTTTAACTCTACCGGGAATTCTTGTTGTGCTTGGGGGAAATCAGTTTTTTTTCTTTGAGGCTTTATATATTTTCATGTTTTTGTTTTCTGAGTTTATGTCTTGTTTCTTGTCTTCCACCATGATGACGTTTTATGGTCAAATTCTTTTTTTTATTGTTTGCTTATTTTTTCAGCCTACTTCTTAACTTTGAACTTAATGTTAAAGTTAAAGTTGATCTCTGCTCATCTACAGTTGGGGAAATGCTGTCCCAAGAATCAATGATTCTTTTTGTGCTTCATTTCTAGTGTTCTGTAAGTTTTTGGTGCTTTGAAAGTGGAGTGATCCTGGGAGAAGTATGGTCAATACTCTCTGGATCTGTACTCTAATCCTTACACAGGAAGGGCCCCTGGTCCCCTGCAACCAAAAGCATTAGAGTTCCTTTATGCCTTGGAACTGTGACCAGGACCTGTTTTCCCTTGTGACTGATCCCTAGCATTCCTTTCCTCCATGGAACTGCAACATAGAACTGCTTATGAATAAGAAAGTTCTCAATCAGGGCTAGATGTATCCAATGTCAGCAAAGGATTGTCTATAATCTCTTTCTGTCTAGTTATCTAACCCCTTTATCATCCCTGGACTGAGACTTATTTGTAAGAGACCTAAAAGGCCTCAGATTCCTAATCAGGATTTCACAATTTATATTAATTTCTGGACAGGACTGGTTTTCATAAGTGATATATGTCTTCTAGAATTACCAGACTCCTCATTTTTCTTTACCATTATATTCCTCACATATCTATATATTTTCTATTCCCTTATGAATGGACTCAGGAAATAATTTAAATTCAAAAGAGTTGTAAATGACTGATTATGTTTAATGTATGACCTCTCAGTATTATTTATATCTTGAAAGGGCATATTGCAGTCTTAAGTCAAATGAATAACTTTCTAATAATGCAATTCAAGGGGTGAAAAGTAATACGGAAGCTTTGGGAAAGAGTTCCTTCTGAAGGATTCCATATTACATGGTCAGCCAGATCTAGCCAAATCAAAGTGTTAAAATAAAAACTAAAGTTCCTAGTAATAAACTGCAATTTGATTTATGCATCCTGTCTTTATGTAACTCCTATTGTTTCAAATTTTCCAATCCTTATTTCATGTCAATACCATTGTTATTGTTTAATCATTTTTCAGTCATATCTGACCCTATCACCTCTTTTGGTGCTTTCTTGGCAAAAAGAATGGAATCATTTGCCATTTCCTTTTCTAGCTCTTTTTATAGATGAAGAAACCGAGGCCATCAGAGTTGGTTAAGTGACTTGCCTGGAATTACAGAGCTAGTGTCTGAGGCTGGATTTGAACTGAGGAAGATAAATATTTCCCTTAAAAAAAACCCTTACCTGCTGTCTTGAAAGGGCTAGGCAATGGGGGTCAAGTGATTTGCCCAGGATCACACAACTAGGAAGTGTGTAAGGCCATATTTGAACCCAGGACCTCCTGTCTAGATCTCAATCTACTGAGCCACCCAGCTGCCCAAAGATGAGATTTCCTGACTCCAGGGTCCAGCTCTCTATTATACCAAATTAGCTGCCCTTTCAATATTATTTGTAGCTACTAAAATGGTTAATACTTTTAATAATATTCACATCTAGGCCAGTCAACTCTTTTGGTGCTAATAAAACCAAGGAGACTCTGAGATCTCCAGATGAGTCCAAAAATGGGATAATTCCCCCTTTGTCTTCTTCAATTGTTACCTTAAAAAGATATGTTTTTCTATTACAAAAAATAGACAAATGAGAACATATGGATTGTTGAACTGAAATCTACCATCAATCCAGTCCCATTCACTCAACTCCAATCCAATCCTATCCAGAAAGTATTAATTAAGTGCCTACAATCCATAAGGCACTGAGCCAAGTGCTAGAGTTCTAAGGACAAAACAAAAAAGTCCCTGCCCTCAAGGAGTTTATGCTCTACTGGGGCCAGGAGTAGATAGAATGCAAACTGTTAAGAATATAGAAAATTTTTGAAGGGAGAAAGCTTCAGTTTACTAATAGGTAGGAGGATTAGGAATGGTTTGCTGTAGGAGATGGTACTTGAGCTGAGCCTTAAAAGAAATTCAAGATTCTAGGAGGCAGAAGTAGGTGGGGAAGGACTTCCTTTCAGGTATGAGGAACAACCTGTGCCAGGCACAGAATACTGAGTCTTAGGAATAGGAAGTGTTGTTGTTGTTGTGTCATGTCTGAGTCTTTGTAATTCCATTTGAGATTTACTTGACAAAGATCCTGGAGTGGTTTGTCATTTCCTTCTCTAGCTCGTTTTATAGATGAAGAAATTGAGGCAAACAGGGCTAAGTGACTTGCTCTTGAAATTTACATCCTATTGGTGCTGATCATGGTAGCCTTCACCCAATACAGCACATTCTCTACATCATATTTGATGTATGCCCAATATGTAATGCCTAATGAAGTAATGATGTAACCCTAATTGCTAACTTCAGTTAAGTCATATCAGATTCTCTTGGGCTGCATTTCTACATCTGCAAAATGCAAGAATTGGACTGATTCTAAATTCTTGGATCATATAGCATAAAACTTTTCATATTTGTTCTTCCATTTCTCCCTTTAATTTTTCTCTTGTGAAATAAGAGGACAAAACAGAATCAATAAACTGAAGAAACTGTGCCCTCTAGGGACTGATTGAGAAAAGCCCAGAATTGAGAATGAGAGATAAAACAAGAAGCAACCAGCAATTTCAAAGGCATCAGAGAGTATAGTGATTCCTGATCTTCATAGACCTTTAAGTCTCCCACATCCCACTTTAATCTCCTCATCCTCCTGAAAGGTCACTTGTTGTTCGGTCATTTTTCAGTCATGCCTGACTCTTTCTGACCTCATTTGGGGTTATATTGGCAAACCACTCCATTATCTTTGCCAAGAAAACTGCAAATGGTATCATGAAGAGTTGACCATGACATCAGTGAAATGGTTGAACTAGAGGATCGCTAAAGTCTTTCTAGTTCTAAATCTACAATCCTAAAGTATGCATTTTAGGGGCCTGTGTTTTAAAATCACAATTTTATGATGCTTGTGGGCTTTTTATCTATAACCACAAGCTAGCCAATGTTCCCATTAAGAAAAATTACAATTCCTTAGGTTCCCATCCATGGCTTTTCTATTAACATGCACTTTCTGCTGTGTCAAGGTTCATAGGATGGATGGAAACATTTGGAAAGCTCTTCCTGATTATTGTGAAGAATGAGAAAGTTGAGGGTAGGATAGAGTGAGGAAGGAATGTCAAATGGAAATGGGGGGGGGGGACTCATGAGAGAGATTGGGAAGGGCCATGTTGATTATTAATCACCAGGTCCTTGAATAGGGTAGAATAATAAGTTAGAATAAAATGATCATAGAGTCATTAGGTCCCATGTCATGGACTTAAGCCACAGGTACAGAGTCTTTATAGATTTATGCTCAGGAATTTATGACTGATTTTATATGGTTCTTGGAAAACTCCACCCAATTCAATTGAATGCATTTCAATAAAGATTTGTTAATAGCATCAAAAGGTACCATGCCAGGGACTATGGATTGAAGGATGAACAGGGCAGCTAGTTGGAACGACGAATAGGACACTGGTCTTGGAATCAGGAAAATGAGTTCAGATCTTTAGACATTTACTAGTTGTGTTACCAAGAGCAAATCATTTAACTTCTGTTTGCCTTAACTTCCACATCTGTACAATGGAGATAAAAGCACCAACTGTACAGTGTTGTGAAGACTAAGACAACATATATAAGATGCTTTGCAAACCTTAAGGTGCTATATAAATGCTAGATTATAATAATAATTACTATTATTATTACATAGGTCCTATTCTTAAGTAGTTTGAAAGATAAATAAAGCAAATTCACATCATCTTCCACCTTAAAAACCAATTCTTTTAAAGTGACAGGAAAGTCTCAGATCTATAAAAAAGTGCATGCTGCCCCATGAACTTTGATTTTAAAAAATTTATTAGTGCCTTTTATTTTTACACCATAGCTAGTATGCATTCTGTTCCCCACCCTTCCTTATTAAAAAACAACCCAACAACCAAGTTAAGCAAAAACAACTAACAGTATTTTCATCTGATACCCTACACAGTATTTCTTTCTCAGAATTCCCCTTATTTTTTCAAGTTTACTTTTATTTTTTCAATTACAGTTTTTTTTATCCCTTTGACTAGCTCTCTGCCCAAGTGAGCAAATAAAAAATTAAAACCTCATAAACAAAACCCTTAACACATAGCAATTTAATCTGGCAAAAGAAGTCCTCATATTAGCCATGTCCAAAAATACATATCACTTTTTCTTTTCATTTTAAATTCAACACTCTCTATCAAGAGTTGAGCCCTTTATTTCATCTTCATTCTTTTGTCTGGGAAAGTGAAATTCATCATCTGTCCCCTGGAATCAATATTGACCATTTAACTTAATTTAATTCAAAGCCTTAGAATTTTGCTTTCCTTTCCATTCTTGTAGTCATTGTGTATAGATGATACTCCCGTTCTGCTTTCCTTATCCTACATTAGTTCAGATACGTCTTTTACTATTTCTCTGAATTCCTTATATTCATCATTTCTTAGAGTGTAATAGCATCATCCATACCCTATAATTTGTTCAAGAACCCTCCAATCAATACATTCCTATGCTGTCTTCAGTTGTGCGATTTTTTGCTAACAAAAATATTTGTTTTACCATTTTGCTATATTCCACAAACTTTCATTAAAATTAAACAAAACTGAATGATGGAGTGGACCCAACACATTATTGTGATTATTGAATGTGAGCTCTTTGAGGACAGAGACTATTTTAAAAAATCTTCCTCATTTCTCTAGCTCTTATTATTGTATCTGGTACAGAGTAGGCATTTAATGAATGCTTGTACTGGATAATTATGATGGTACAGTTGGTCTTTGATGCCCCTACCCTTCTTTCATTATGCCCATTTCTCTTCCTTATGGGATCCTCTTCACTTTGCTCCATTAGCAGATGTACTATGTACTTATGTTTCCTTGGCTTGGAGAACCATTCACAATTCTGAGTTCTATGTATATATATATATCTCCCCCCTATACAGCAACCCAATTAGACCAATCAGTCCTTCTAAGGCTGCCCATCATAATGTTTTGGGGGCAATCTTTTTTTTTAACCCTTACCTTCCATCTTGGAATCAATACTGTGTATTGGCTCCAAGGCAGAAGAGTGGTAAGGGCTAGGCAATGAGGGTTAAGTGGCTTGCCCAGGGTCACACAGCTGGGAAGTGTCTGAGGTCAAATTTGAACCCAGGACCTCCTGTCTCTAGGCCTGGCTCTCCATCCCCTGAGCACCCAGCTGCCCCCTTGGGGGGCAGTCTTAAGAATAACAGATGATATTTTATGTGTGGAAAGCTAAAAGTCTTCAGTATGATGGGGAATTTCATAGCATTCTTTTAAAAGAAGAAAAAATAAAGTAATTAGATTTTAATCTGTCCTTGATGGTAGGGATAGTTGTTAACATAAGTAGAACCCTGTAAGAAATTTCCTTGGAAGAGCTTCATGTGAAGGAAAAGAGAGAAGTACTTGGAATTTGGAAGAAAGAAGAAGAAAGTTTGAGATTCCAGGTGAGAGTCAGAGGGGCAAAGTGAAATCAGATTAGGAGATATGAAGAATCTGAGTGCCAGAGGAAAAGATATCACGACTTATTTTTCCCCCCTTTCTGCTATGTAGAATCTCAGAATCTCAGAATTTCAGGTGAGATAGGACTTTGGAGGCCATGGAATCCATCCCATACCTAAATATGAATTCCCAATGTGATGTCATTCAGTCCAAGTCATCTAGCCCACATCTCTGCTGCACAGCTAAATATCGTAAGCTACCAGGGTGAGCTACTGAAACATAGACTAATCTGAAATGAAATTTAAATTATTCATTTATTCAATGAATTTTGTAGGTCTCAATAAACAAGCATTTATTACATTCCAGGCACTTTATTAAGTGTTAAGGATACAAAGAAAGAGGAAAAAGTATAGTATAGATGTCAGTCTTACCACTCAGAAAAGGGTACATTTCTTTCAATTCCCTTTCAGTTTTCTCCAAAGAGATCTTTCATCTCTAACTTCTAAAATTCTATTCATCTCCTCAACTTCTTTCTAGTTTATTTTTGGTCCAGATTTATTTAGTTCTGAGAGGGGAAACCTAAGGTCTCCCACCAGTGTGGTTTCCTCCTATAACCCATTTAACTTTTAAGAATTTGGAAGTTCTGCCATTTTTTGTATATATATTTAGTATTGATATAACTTCATTGTCTATGGTACCTTTTAGCAAGAAGTAGTTTCCTTGCTTATCTCTTTTCATTAGATCTATGTTTGACCTTCCCTTGTTTGAGATCATGATTGCTACCCCAGCTCTTTTAAATTTTACTTCAACTGAAAAATAATAGATTCTGTTTCAGCCCCTTTCCTTTACTTTCTGTGTCTATGTTTTGTGTTTCTTTTTTTTAAACCCTTACCTTCCATATTAGAATCAATATTGTGTATTGGTTCTAAGACAGGAGAGTGGTAAGGGCTAGGCAATGGGGGTTAAGGGAAGTGCCCAGGGTCACATAGCTAGGAAGTGTCTGCGGCCAGATTTGAACCCAGTATCTCCCATCTCTTGACCTGGCTCTCAATCCACTGAGGTACCCAGCTGCCCCCTCAAGTGTTTCTTGTAAACAATATATTTCAGGATTCTGGTCTTTATTATTTTTATTTATTTATTTAAAAAAAACCTTTACCTTCCACCTTAGAATCAATACTATGTATTGGTTCCAAGATGAAGAATGGTAAGGGTTAGGCAATGGGAATTGTGACTTGCCCAGGGTCACATAGCTAGGAAGTATCTAAGACCAGATTTCAACCTAGGACCCCCTTTCTCTAGGTCTGACTCTCAATCCACTGAGCTACCCAGCTGCCCAGCTGCCCCTAGGATTCTGGTCTTTAAATCCTTCTAGTATCCACTTCTATTTAATTCATATTCACCTTCACAATTATGATTACTATGTATTTCCCTCTATCCTATTTTCCTCCTAGTTTATCCTTCTGTTCTCTCTCTCTCTCTCTCTCTCTCTCTCTCTCTCTCTCTCTCTCTCTCTCTCTCTCTCTCTCTCTCTCTCTCTCTCTCTCTCGTTCTCTCTCTCCCTCTCTCTTCTTTCACCCCATCATCCCTCCTTAAAAGTGTTTTTCTTCTGACTGCCACTTATGCTAATTCATCCTCTCTTCTTCTCTTCTCTCCCTTCCCTCCTACTTCCCTGTAGGGTCAGCTAGATTTCTATACCCAGGTGAGTGTATATATTATTCTTTCTTTTAGCCAATTCTGATAAGAGTAAGGTTCACGCATTGTCTGCTACACCCCCATCTTCCCTTCCACTGTAAAAACTTTTTTATCCTTATTTTATGTGAGATAATTTGCTCCATCCTTCCATTCCCTTTTCCCTTCTCCAAGTTCATCCCTTTCTCATCCCTTACTTTTGTTTTTTTGGTATTCTTCCATCATATTCAACTTATAGCCATTACCCTTTGTCTATGTATGCTCCTTCTAAATATTCCAATAATGACAAATTCTTAGGAGTTCCAAGTTTCATCTTCCCATGTAAGAATATAAACAGTTTACTTTATTGAATCACTTATAATTTCTCTTTCCTGTTAATTTTTTTATGCTTCTCTTGAGTTTTGAATTTGAAAGTCAAATTTTCAGTTCAACTTTGGTCTTTTCATCAGGAATATTTGAAAGTCCTCTATTTCATTAAATATCAATTTTTGCCCTAAAAGATTATATTCCATTTCTCTGGTTAGGGGATTCTTGATTATAATTTTAGCTCCTTCATCTTTTGGAATATAATATTCCAAGTCCTCTGCTCTAATGTAGAAACTAATAAGTCCTATGTTATCCTGACTGACAACATGATATTTGAATTATTTCTTCTCTTAGTGCATGAAATATTTTCTTCTTGATTTTGAAGCTCTAGAGTCTGAGTATAATGTTCCTGGGAGTTTTCATTTTGGAATTTCTTTCAGGAGTGACAAGTGAATTTTTTTTTTAATTTCTATTTTATCCATTGATTCTAGGCTATTGAGGCAGTTTTCCTTAATAATTTCTTGAAATATGTATGAATTCTAGGCTATTGTTCTGATTATCATGGCTTTCACCTACTCCAAAGTTCTCAAATTATCTCTTCTGGATCTGTTTTCCAGGTCTGTTTTGTTTTCGGAAGACATTTCACATTTTCTTCTTTTATTTTCAATCTTTTGATTTTGTTTATTTCTTAAGGCCTCATCAAGTCATTACCTTCTCCTTTTCCAATTCTAATTTTTAAGAAATTATTTTCTTCAGTGAACTTTTCTACCTCCTTTTCCATTTGACTAATTATACTTTTTAAGAAAAATATTTTTAGCGAATTTTTGTGCATGTTTTTCCATTTTTTTGTGCTTCCTTTACCAAGCTATTGACTTTTTTAAATGATTCTCTTACATCACTAATTTCTTTCTCCAATTTCTCCTCTATACCTCTTATTTGATTTTTAAAGTCCCTTTTGAGTCTTCCAGAAATTATTTTTGGACTTGACACCAATTTACATTTTTAGTTGAGGTTTTACATGTAGCCATTTTGACATCATTGTCCTCTTTGGAGTTTATGTTTTGATCTTCCCTGTCATCACAGTAACTTTTGATAATCTGGATTGTTGTTGTTGTTGTTGTTGTTGTTTGTTTGTTTGTTTATTTGTTTGTTTGCTAATTTTTCTAGCCTATTTTTTTACTTTTAATTTTGATCTCTGCTCTTGGGGTAGAGGGCATTTTCTCAAGTTTCAAGTTTTTCATGCAGTTCTAGAGATAATTCTGTAAGTTTCAAGTTTTTCTATAGTACTATGATCTAAGGAGAGGTGTGGTCATTGCTCTCTTGGTCTGTGAGCAACGACAGGAATTATTTTCTACTCTAGAATTGTGACCAAGGCCCTTGCTCTCCTTTGTCTGTGAGTTCTTGTGTGCTAGTGCTCTTCCTCATCTTGGAATTGTGACCCATGCTTGCAATTCAGATACCTTTATGTGTAATGCAACAGAGTCCCACACCTAGTGCCAGCAAAATATTCCCAGGAACATTCTGACTGGTGGTCCAGCCGCCTTACCATCTGTGGGCTAAGAGCTCCAGAAGTTGCTTCCACTGATTTAGTTGCCTCCAAGGCTTACATTGCCTTGCCAGCTCCCAACCTGCTGCTGGCTTGCCAAGGAGCCATCTGAATTGGACTGTGCTCTACTCTTACCCTAGTGAGATAGACCTTTCCTGTTGACCTTCTAAAATGTCTTGGGATGGACAAATTATTTCACCCTGCTTTTTGTTGATTATGCCACTCCAAAATTCATTTTGAGGCATTATTTAAAGTGATATGGAGAGGAATTTAGGAAAGCTCAGTTGAATCCCTGCCTTTATAGCACCATGTTGATTCCACTTAGCAAAAGTAAATAAAGGCTAACAAACTGTGTCCTTGGGACATCCAAACAGTCAAACACTTCAGTGAAATGATCAGCCTATCTAGTGGGGAGAAAATCCTTAATTATTCAAAAGCCTGAAAGAAACTTAAGGGAAGTTAGATACCTCCCATCAAGTATAGGAAGAAGTACAAGGTCTATTCTTTCTGGAAGTTGTAGTTAAACAGAGTTCACTCATCTTCTAACTGCTTTCCAGCAAAGATCTATCTCTGGTAGTCTGAAGCAATGCCTTCCTTGACTTGGATTTTGACCTTGATATTCTCAATAGGATCACTGGACTCCATTTCAAGGTCAAGTGTCCTGCCTATCAAGGTCTTCACAAAGATTTGCATTGTTAAATGATGGTGAAAGTAAAGCACATGCTGAATAATAAAGCCAACTTTTATTCTTAGTGGATCTCAAGTTTGTTTTATATTATTGTGCTAATTTACCTTTTATCACCTTTTTCTATCATTCTTCTCCTCAACCCAAATCTTCTTGTTTTGTGTCTGGTTCCCACAGGTTTTTGTTTTCATCTGACCTTCATTAAGCTTAATATATTAGCCCTCTTAGGAACTTTAAAAATATTGATACCTTCTGCTTTTACATCACCCTTGTTTCTCCATATATGACTCCCTTCCCTCTATCCATAGTTATTTTGCAAGTGATGGAGAATTCTAGACAAGACTAAGAGAAAGTGCTTTTGTCCTTTGGTTCTATGTAACCTTTTGATTCAAGATCAAAGCTTTTAGTTTCTATTTCTTCTTGGCATTCATTGAGAAATTTATGTTGATTGAGTCTAAATAATAGTCTTATATAATAATAGTAACCTTCCTTGTGACAGAGAAGCTTTTAATGTGCTCTTTGGTGGAGAACTACTTTTTAATATCATTGTTGTAATTTAAGTGATTGATATGATGTTTTGATGTAACTTTCTTCTTAGTTTGGGAGCAGCCATTACTAGAGCCATACTCAATTCTATTCAAAAGATATGATAATGAGTTTGAGGCTAGGCAGATACATAATAAGCTTAGGCTGTCTTAAAAGACCATGTTTTGCATGAATTATTCTTTATTGTATTTGTGGTATATTTTCAACAAAGAATAATTTTCATGTAGATGTTGTGTTCTCAATATAGTCATGTCTATTTTACATATTTTCCTTGTGTGAATAACCTATGGACACTTAGTTGAATCAAAACCTCTGCATGTTCAATAAAAGTCATATAAACATTTTGTTTTTGGCTGGTTTGCTAAATAATTTCCAAATTAGTAATTTGTTGCTTTTTATACCTCTGGAAGTTTTTAGCATAGCCTCAGCTAAAATGTTGTTTACTTCAGTGCTAATAAATTTTGTGGATACTGCAATATATGAGTGCTTTATAGAGTGTACATAGACACATAAGTGACATATTTAGAGAAGATAGTTGATGTTCTCATTTTTGAGTAATAAGTATGTGTTGCCTTCTGTTAAAAAGAATGGGAAAGCTGATATCCAAGTTAGAACACCTGGATATTATTCTGTTAGTAATTCATGCACCTATGAAGTGTCTAAGACAATAATTATGAATTTTATCCAGTCACCATTTCCAATTTTGCAAAGAAGTTAGAGTTTCAACCATCTCTCTTGATGTATTTCTTCTGTAATTCATTATATTAAAAGTGAGTAAGCTCTTTGCTTTGTGCTTAATCCAAATCATGTTTTCATTAGCATAGGGTTTTCTATCCTTATAGATATGGATGATAAGAACTTTTCTGTATCTTCTTTGGAGGTCCTCTCTTGACTTCTTTTCTTCTTGCTTCTCTATAATAACATTATTTGTTGGTGGTTTTTTTTAAGTTTATTGTGTTGCTTTGACTTCTTGTATAACCTTGATCTTTTGGCTTTCATTCTCAATTGTTGATTGAGGACAGCTTTTTTTGATTGGTGTCTGGCTGCCAAGGGGCAGGACTTGCTTCAACAATCTTACATTCCACTACTGGTTCCATTCTCTGGACTTCTTTTTCTCCTGCACAGGTGCCTTGTCTCCTTTCTTCTTTATCACCCCTTCTTCCAGATCCCTTTTTTTTTGTTGCCTTCCCCCCTTAGAATGTAAGCTCCTTGAGAGTAGGAATCCTCCTTATTGCTTGTATTTGTTTTATCAGTGTTTAACATAGGGCTTGTCCTATATAAAGTACCTAGTAAATTCTCTCTCTCTCTCTCTCTCTCTCTCTCTCTCTCTCTCTCTCTCTCTCTCTCTCTCTCTCTCTCTCTCTCTCTCTCTCTCTCTCTCTCTCATTTCTAGTGTATTCTTTTGCTTTCTCAGTTCCATTCTTTATGTTTTCCCCCTCTAATTAGCTGGCAGGGCACTGCAATTTTCTATTGCAAATATAGGCTTGGTATTAATGATAAAAACACTTCCATAGTGTTTCTATAGATTATCAATAGATTTGTCAAGCTGCTTCTGGTATGGTGGTACTTGTCATGAGGAGTATTCCTTGATAACTTCACCTTTTCTCCTATAGTTTTTATAGTGGTAACACCCACAGCAAATAGCTTGGTTGGATCTTAAAATCTTTTCACATTCATATTGCTATGTTCATAATAATTATTATTGTTAGTAGTAGTATTCTGTCATTTTTTGTGTAGGGTCCTTCCCATTTGATTTCTTCATCTATATTCTACTATTAGAGACTGAATACTGGTCAATCATGTCATTATCTTTGCTTTTCCCTCGAGGACAAAAGGCAAACTGTTTAGCTTAGCATTCAAGGTTCTCTGTTATCTGGTTTCTAGCTACTTTTCCAATATTATTTCCCATCAAACCTTTCCAAGGACTCTTATCTTTTTGCCAAAATGGACTACTAGCTAGTAGTCTTCAGTCTCTACATTGTATCCTCTGCCTCTGTGCCTTCACCTAAATGCTAACCCCCTAGGTTTGAAAGGTACCCTCTCCTCCCAGCTCTGCCTCTTGAAATCCTTCCCTTTCTCTAAGGCTCAGCTCAGACAACCTTTTTCTCTGGTAATCCTTTCTCTGGGAACTGGTCCCCTCCCTCTCCTCGAGTTGTTAGTTCTTTTTCCTGCCTCAAATTACCTTGCATTTACTTATCTGCCTGTGTAATCATATCTCCCCAGGAACACATACATTCCTTGAGGTCAGAGACTGTTCATTGTTTTGTCTTTCTATCCCCAATACTTAGCACAGTGTCTCAGACTTAGTGGGTGCTTAATAAATGTTTGTTTTCCTAGTCCTGGTGTTTAACAAATGTTTGTTAAACTGAACTGACCCATTGCGTTCTCCTTTTAGTAACATGGAAATGTTTCTTCCTGATAGGGATAGCAATTCCCTTATTATTAATCAATAAGTAATTCTTTTGTGTTTTCATTAAATGTGTATCAAAGGGCAAGAACTCAGTGCTAAATGTATAAAGTCAAAACAGTCACTGAAACAGTACTGGCCCTCAAGTAGCCAGTACTCTACTGTATAGCTTAAAGCTTTATGGAAATGGAAGTTTGTTCATGTATATTTCTACTCCACTGATGATTGGTCAAGCTCATCAGAATGGTCCAATTCAAGGAAGACTCAGATGCAGTAAACTCCTACTATGTGCTAGGCAGGCCACTAGGTGGCCCAGTAGAGTGCCAGACCTAGAGTCAAGAAGACTCATCTTTCTGAGTTCAAATCTGGACATAGACACTTAATGGCTGCATGATCTTGGGGAAGTAATTTAAAATCTGTTTGCCTCAATTTTCTTATCTGAAAAATGAGCTGGAGATGGGAATGGCAAACCATTCTGCAAAGAAAACCCCAAATTCAGTCATACATGACTGAAAAACAATAACAAAAATGTGCCAGGCACTATTGTGATAACCCAGCACTTTACAAAGATTTTATTTGATCTTAACAACTCTGGGAGGAAAATGCTGTCATTACTTCCATTTATAGTTGAAGAAACTGAGGCAAACAGGTTAAATGACTTGTTCAGTCACATAGTAGGCATCAGAGGCTAGATTTGAACCCAGATCATCCTGACTTGAGGCCTGATGTCTATCTACTATACCTTCTAGTTGCCGAAGTACTTAATAAACGTGTTTGCAATTTAACTGCCCTGAGCCTCAGTTCTTTCTTTTGTAAAATTAAAAGCTCAAAAGAGATGAGCTCAAGGGTTCCTTCTGGGTTTATTTACTATGATCCTACTTGTCCTCTTGTTTCAGTGTCTAAACTTTGATTTCCTCAATTAGACTGTCAACTCCTCAATAGTAGTACTAACTCTTAAACTATAGACTTTAAAATATGTAGCATAGCACTAGGCACTTCATATGTTGTGATTGACCAAATCATTCCATTATTCAAAAACCTTCAGCCACTCTTCATCATTTGTAGAATGAAGTAGAAACTCTTTAATGGCAGGTAGGTGGCACTATGGTGCATAGAGTGCTGGACCCTTACTATGTGACCCTGGACAAGTCACTTAACTCTGTCTCAGTTTCCTCATCTGTAAAACAAGTAGGAGAAGGAAATGGCAAACCACTCCAGTACCTTTGCCAAGAAAACACCAAGTAGGGTGATAAAGAGTCAGGACTGAAACAACTGAACAACAACAACAAAAAAAAAACCCCAACAAAAAAACCTTTCATTTCAAGCCTACTGTAAACCTGGTCTCAACCTCCCTTCTAGGACTCATGTCATTTTCCAGAATTCCTGCAGATTGCTATGTATGTGGAACAGGCTCCCTCCTCATTACCTGTTGAGGTAACAATAGATGACATTTAGATGGCACTTTAAGGCTTGCAAAGATAATGTTATATCACTTAATCCTTACAGTAACCCTGTAAGGTCAGTGCTTTTTTCATCCCAGTTTTATAGTTGGAGAAACTGATACTGAGAGAGGAGATATTATCTACCAAGGGTCACATAGCTAGTAAGTATCTAAGGTACAATTCAAGCTCAGGTCTTCCTTACTCCAGGACCAGTGGTCTGGCCATTATATCTAGAGGTACAGACATTCTTTTCATCAAGGATCCCTCTCAGATGCTACCTCAGCTTTCCTTTATTTTAATTTTTATTGATAATGTGTTTTAATATAACCTTAATTTCCTAGAATAGCCCTCCCCAATCTCTTTCCCTTATACCCCCAAAATAAAAGAGGAAATGAAGTCAGATGAATAAAATGAGTTAACACATTAGCTGAGTCAGATGTCCATGTTCCCAGTCACCCACTTTTGCAAAGGAGGGAGATAAGTGATTTCTCATCTCTCTTTTTGGGAGCTAGACTGGTTATTATAATTTCTCAGAATTCCTATTCAATATTTGTGTTATTGTTCCTATTTATATTTTTATAGTCATTGTGTATATTTTCCCTAGTCTTCTTACCTCATTTTTGCTGAATCAGTTCATATAAATCTTCCCATTCTTCTCTGTATTTGTGGTATTCACCATTTCTTACAATGCCAACAGACCTTTTATTATGCACCATGTGCAAAATACTTCTTCCACAGTCTTTCTGATCTGAAAGTCATCTATCTATATTTCCTCACAACATTCTTAGAATACTTTGTCTAAATCTTTACTTTCTGGCTTACATCAAATTCTAGCTTGCATCACACTTGTTTCTGCATAAAGAGGAATTAATCACCAACTCCCCTGCCCAGGAAGCCTAGGACCGTGTTGGTGAAACTATGGCACATGTGCCATAGTGTGCCAGAGGGGCCTGCTCCCCTCCCTTCTCCATGAGCTTGAGAACGTTTCTCACATCACCTGCCCCTCTGCCCAGCAGCTCAATGGAACCCTTCCTCCCTCCCCTATCTAGGGTAAGGCATGGGGCTCACATGTAGCATGAGGGTTGCAGTTTGGGCACTCTGTCTCTAAAAGGTTTGCCATCACTGGCCTAGGATATCATCATAGAAACTAAGGGGAAGATAATATGGTATTAATCTGTATGTAAAGATTTGTCTATTCTTGTCACCTTTATGAATGAATAAAAAAGCATTTATTAAACTATTTGCTATGGGTGAAACACTGATAATCTGAGGGCAAAAATATCAGCTCCTGACCTTAAGAAACTTCCATTTTAATGGTTGTTTTAACTTTAAGTCCAGTAGAAAAGTCCAGTCGTCCTTAGAGTGCAGTAATAATTCATTAATGTCATTTTCATTAATAAAAACAATTTATATTTCTGATATATGGCCATTTGATGGTACAAAGGATTTTGATGATGAAAACTGAGTTTTGTGAATTTATTATAAATGTAGTGAGTGAACAGGTGGGCCTACAGCACCTATTGAGGTGTTTTGCAGGTCTTTCTCTCTGAAAGCGTTGCTTCTTTGATCCATGGCAATGGGGATGACTAGATACATAGATTAGAAACAAGGCTGTTGGCACAGAGGATGTTGCTTTTCCTGATCCTCTTGCATGCAAGGTCCTGGACCAAGGTTTTGAAGATCCACTTGGCATATTACACCTCCTGTCCCTTCCTCAGGGTACCTCGATACTTCAGCTAGGCTGCCTTGACTATCCTGCCAGTGGCAATTACTGTTGGTGGTGACAGGGATGTCAGGCTTCTTTTCCACAGGTATTATTCCATAAATGATGGCTTTGGAGTTGAAACAATGACCAAAGAATGGGGAAATGCTACTGTTCAAGGGGCTTTGGGGCTCACCAGTCTGTCAAAGGCAACTGACCAGTAAGTTGGTGTCTCCATGAATTTATACAAACTATTTTCCAAGCCTGGAACAAATTTATGTACATGTCATATAACTCGATTCAACTGTAGACTTATTGAGGGCAGAGATGCTATCATTTTTCATCATTGTGTGACCTGTGTCATGAACATAATAGGTATTTGATATATATGTTTATTGAATTGAATTAATAAATATTTTTGGGTAACTGAAAGGAAATAATCATGGTAATGGTGTATTTGCAAGAACAAAGTGGCTAGTAGATGATGGGAGCTTTGAATCTTAAGAGAAAGTCCATTTTTCCTCATGAAAGCCTAATTCAGCTACAGATCTAAGGCCGGTAACTTGAAGCCACAGCTACCTCGGAATCACAAGGCAACAATACACAAAACTAAGGTTTCTTGGTAACCCAAACCTCCATTCTTCAGAGTCAACTGACAATGTGCCAGTTTTTTAAATGAGTTATTAGTTTCCTTCACTGAGAACTCATTCTACAGCAACAAGTTTGCCTCATTGTGTACCATAGTTAGAAAAAATGTGCTTTGTCCAATCATGTTTTGTTTTTCTATGACACCTACCTTGAAATTTGGCCCCAGCAGACTTGGTGAACTGTTTAGTCACACAAATTTCCTTGTGTAGTTCATCTTGGTATCTCCACTCAATATAACTGTACCTAGGGTTTATGTAAATAATATATATATGTGCACACATACACATATATAATATTTGTATAAATATATAATATGATATTTAATATAACATAATATGTATAATATATATTACAGTTACATAACTAATACTTTGCCCCAGGGTGCTAACATTTAGAGTAAGCTGGCAATACTTGTATGCTCTTTTCAGCAAGCAAAAACAACTGAGTTTAGCAGCTACCTAGCAAGGATAATTAATAAAACTAGGAAGCTACCAGATGGCTTTTTCTTCCCATTGATCCTTTTTACCACAACCTGGACAGCCAGGTGACCTCCTCCCCAACTAGTCTCTAGCCTGTTCCCTCCCTAGCAAGGGCTTCAAGTGGTTTTTCTGTCTCTGCTTACAACTCTTCATGACTCCATTTGGGATTTTCTTGGCAAAGATCCTGGAGTGGTCTCCAGTTCATTTTACAGAGGAGGAAACTGAAGCAAAGAGGGTTAAATGACTTCCCCAGTATAAACCCTAAACGATCACCCTGGTACAAATATCAATAATATGGAAATAGGTCTTGACCAAAGACACATGTAAAACTCAATGGAATTGTGTGTCGGCTATGGGAGGGAGTTGGGGGGAGGGGAGGGAAAGAACATGACTTTTGTAATCCTGGAAAAATGCTCTAAATTAATCCATTAAATAAAATTTAAAAAATAAATAAAAGAAAATGACTTCCCCAGAAGTCACATAGCTAGTAAGTATCTGAGGCTGGATTTGAACTCAGGCAGAGCAACCTTTCTGACTCCAGGCCCAGTGCTCATCAATTGTGCCACCAGGAGTTAATACAGAGTGAAAGGAGCAGAACCAGGGAAATCTTATACACAGAGACTGATACACTGTGGTACAATCAAATATAGTGGACTTCTCTACTAGTAGCAATGCAATGATCCAGGAAAATTCCGAGGTACTTATGAGAAAGAACACTATCCATATCCAGAGAAAGAACTGTGGGAGCAGAAACACAGAAGAAAAACAACTGCTTGATCACATGGTTCAATGGGGATATGATTGGGGATGTAGACTCTAAATGATCACCCTAGTGCAATTATCAATAATATGGAAATAGATCTTGATCAATGACACACTTAAACCCAGTAGAATTGTGTGTCAGCTGGGGGGTGGGTGAAGGAAAGAACATGAATCTTGTAACCAAGGAAAAATAATCTAAATTAACTAATTAAATAATATTTCCCCAAAATAAAAAAGCTGTCTTATAAGGAGAAACTATTAATTTGTAATCATTATAGAAAGATACATTTGAGCTTAACTATGAAGGTTTTTAAATGCCAAAAAAGATGATGTTGTATTTTATTCTAGAGGAATCACTGATACTTCTGAAATGGGAAAGTATTATGTCATTTCATGTGTTAGGAAAATCGATTTGATAACTGTGTAGAGAAAAAGACGAGAAAAGGGAAAGGCTAGATGTAGGGAGACCAGTTAAGTGGCTATTGGAATAGTCTACAGAAGAGATGGTGATGGCATAGGTCATGAAAAGAATTCAGATGCCAGAGATAGAGAATTAAAGATCTATCAACACCCACCACATAGTCCCTCCCTCACATGTAAGGGGTACTTAATAAATGCATATGGGATTGAATTGAATTTTGCACCTTTGGATAAGTCACTTCCCTTCTCAACCTCTGTTTCTTTATCTGTAAAACTAGAGGTTATGCCAAGGTCCCTTCCAGCTTTAAGATATTATGATCTGTGTTTTATCTTTATCCCATGTTCTTACCCACCATTTGAGAATGACATACTGCTAGATAAGAATGGTATCAGGGGCAGCTAACCTACTCAGTGAATAGATAGCCAGGCCTGGAGATGGGAGATTATGGGGTCAAATTTGACCTCAAGCACTTCCTACTTGCGTGACTCTGAATAAAAGTCACTTAACCCCAATTGCCTAGCCCTTTTGGCTCTTCTGCTTTGGAACTGATAGTGTCAGTTCCAAGATGGAAGTAAGGGTCTGGTAGAGAAAAAAGAATAGTTTCATAAAAGATATTCTTACTTTCTATTAATCACAAAGTCAATGATGACTGGATACAGGGGATAGGCTACTATTTGTACTACTTTTTCAATATGTTCATTGTTCATTTGTGTCTGACTCTTTGTGATCCCATTTGGGGTTTTCTTGGTCAAGATACTAGAGTGGTTTGCCATTTCCTTCTCCAGTACAGATGAGGAAACTGAGGCAAACAGAGTTAAGTGACTTCTAAGGGTTACACCACTATTATCTGAGACTAGATTTGAACTCAGGAAGAGGAGTCTTTTTGACTCCAGTTCCAGCACTCTGTCCACTGCAAATCCTAATTGCTCTACTATTTCAGTATAATTAGTAGCAATGCTAACAAAAAGAAGACAGGTCCATTAATATCAGACCATAGAATCTGAGGCTTTAAAAGACTTCTAAGAGAAAGAACTGTGGGAGCAGAAACACAGAAGAAAAACAACTGCTTGATCACATCGGTCATATGGGGATATGATTAGGGATGTAGACTCTAAAGGATCACCCTAGTGCAATTATCAATAATATGCAAATAGGTCTTGATCAATGACACATGTAAAACCCAGTGGAATTGCTTGTTGTCTATAGTAGGGGAGAGCTTAGGAAGTCTCCAGACGTAACAATTTTTTTCGTGCCACTGGACCCAGGCTTCCAACGCCGAGAGGGTGGGACTGTCTCTGTGCATCGGCTTTTCCACTTAAATCTCTTTCACGCACAAGTATCTTTGTGTACACTCATCTATCCTAACCCTGTCCACCCTCTTCAAGACCTGCGGCTATGGGGGAGTGACGACGCAACAGGTGGAGGTGACCACTGGCAGTTGTAGTCACGATCCTGCACGTAGGAGGCCCACGGACCAGTGGTCGCTCGGCCCTGTAGGCAGCAGGGACGTTCAGCAGCATCCTGGGCGACTGAGCAGCCCTCTCTAGGACAGCACTGTTCACCCTAATCAAGGGAGGGGACTAGAAAAGGTGTCCCAAACATTGCCTGCCCTACAAACACCCGGCTGGCGGGTCATCCCCTTTAAGCAGTCGAAATCAAAGAAAAAATACAAAGAAACTCCTACTAGGAGCATGGAACATCAGGACATTACTTGATAGAGAGAACACCCCAAGACCTGAGAGAAGAACAGCTCTAATAGGTAAAGAACTGGCGTGATATAACATCGACATCGCAGCCTTAAGCGAAACACGCTTACCAGAAGAGGCATCACTCAGCGAACCCACCACTGGATACACCTTCTTCTGGAAAGGTAGAGCCTCAAATGAAGACAGAATCCACAGCGTTGGCCTGGCTATCAAGACCAGTTTGCTCAAACAGCTGCCAGACTTGCCTGTGGGCATCAGCGAGAGGCTCATGAAGATCCTTTTGCCTCTCAGCAATGACCGGTATGCCACAATCATCAGCGCATATGCCCCAACACTGACCAGCACAGAGGAGACCATTGAGCAGTTCTACTCTGACCTGAGTGCTGTCCTGCACTCAGTGCCCACAAATGACCAGCTGATACTACTGGGAGACTTCAACGCCCACGTTGGCCAGGACCATGAAAGATGGAAAGGAGTGCTTGGCAAACACGGCGTGGGCAAAATGAACAACAATGGCCTACTGCTACTCAGCAAATGCTCAGAGTTCGAACTCACCATCACGAACACTGTGTTCAGAATGGTGAACAAATATAAAACAACATGGATGCACCCGTGATCAAAACAGTGGCATCTCATTGACTACATCATTGTATGCCGGCAAGACATCCAGGATGTAAAGATCACCAGAGCCATGAGAGGAGCTGAATGCTGGACAGACCACCGATTGGTTAGAGCGACTCTTCAAATGCGCTTTGCGCCTCGCCATCCAAAATGCGCCCAGACAGTTCGCGCATTTTACAACGTGAGTTGTCTTAGAGATCCATCTTATTTGCAAACATTCCAGTCCTGCCTGGACAACAAGCTGTCTGCCAAGGGACCACTCACTGGAAGCTCAACCGAGAGATGGAACCAGTTCAGAGACGCAGTGAAGGAAACATCAAAGGCAGTCCTAGGCCCCAAACAACGCAACCACCAGGACTGGTTCGAGGAGAACAACACTGCTATTGAAGACCTATTGAGCAAGAAGAACAAAGCCTTTATGGAGTGGCAAAATAACCCAAACTCTGCTCCTGAAAAGGACAGATTCAAGTCCCTCCAAGCCACGGCACAGCATGAGATCAGGAAGATGCAAGACCGATGGTGGGGAAAAAAAAGGCAGAAGAAATCCAGTGGTTTGCTGATATGAAAAACTACAAACAATTTTTCAGTACCCTCAAGACTGTCTATGGGCCATTAAAACCCACCACCACTCCCTTGCTATCCTCTGACAGTGACACTCTCATAAAAGATAAAAAAGGCATCAGCAACAGGTGGAAAGAACACTTCAGTCAGCTTCTCAACCAACCCTCTTCAGTCGACCAAAGCGCCCTTGACCAGATCCCCCAAAATCACTCCATTGAACAACTTGACGTCCCTCCTTCAATGGAGGAAGTCCAAAAAGCCATTAAACAAATGAGTGTAGGCAAGGCACCCGGTAAAGATGGGATCCCAACCGAGGTGTACAAGGCCTTAAATGGAAAGTCGCTCCAGGCATTCCACATAGTGTTGACCAGCATATGGGAAGAGAAAGACATGCCCCCAGAACTCAGAGATGCCTCCATCGTAGCCCTATACAAGAACAAAGGCTCACGAGCAGCCTGTGACAACTACAGAGGCATCTCACTACTCTCCACTGCGGGAAAGATCCTTGCCCGTGTTATACTCAACAGACTCCTGTCATCTGTTTCAGAGCAGAACCTGCCTGAATCACAATGTGGATTCCGACCAGATCGAAGCGCCATCGACATGGTCTTCACGGTGAGGCAAATGCAGGAAAAATGTCTTGAGCAGAACCGGAGTCTCTACATTGTCTTCATAGACCTGACAAAGGTATTTGACACAGTGAACAGGGACGCATTGTGGATGATCCTCAGCAAGCTTGGTTGCCCAGCAAAATTTGTCAAACTGATCCAGCTCTTTCATGTCGACATGACAGGGGAAGTCCTATCTGGTGGAGAGACTTCCGATTGCTTCAACATCTCCAATGGCGTGAAACAAGGCTGTGTCCTCGCTCCGGTACTATTCAACCTATTTTTCACCCAAGTATTACGACATGCTATGATGGATCTAGACCTGGGCGTCTACATCAAATACTGACTGGATGGCTCACTATTTGACCTTCGCTGCCTGACTGCAAAAACAAAGACAACAGAGAGACTCATCCTGGAAGCTCTCTTTGCAGATGACTGTGCTCTCATGGCCCACCAAGAAAATCATCTTCAAACCATTGTGGACAGGTTCTCCACCGCAACAAAACTGTTTGGCCTGACTATCAGCCTCAGCAAAACAGAGGTGCTGTTCCAACCTGCACTAGGGAGGCCAACGAACCAGCCGTGCATTACAGTCGACAGCACGCAGCTTTCTAACGTCAACACTTTTAAGTACCTGGGCAGCACCATCACCAACAACGGGTCCCTAGACCATGAGATCAATGCCAGGATCCAAAAGGCCAGCCAGGCACTTGGGCGGCTGCACTACAAAGTCCTCCAACACAGAGGTGTAAGCACTGCGATGAAGCTCAAAGTGTACAACGCAGTGGTCCTCAGCTCGCTCCTGTACGGTTGTGAGACATGGACACTGTACCAGAAGCACATGAAACAGCTCGAGCAATTCCACCAATGCTCCCTCCAGTCAATCATGAGGATCCGATGGTAGGACCGAATCACCAACCAGGAAGTCCTCGACAGAGCCAACTCCACCAGCATCGAAGTCATGGTCCTCAAAACCCAGCCATGATGGTCTGGACACGTCATCTGCATGGACACACAGTGAATACCAAGACAGGTATTCTATGGTGAACTGTCATCTGGACTCAGGAAACAAGGCCGACCAAAGAAAAGATTCAAGGATCAGCTGAAGTCCAACTTGAAGTGGGCTGGCATTACACCAAAGCAACTAGAACTCGCTGCCTGTGACAGAAGCAGCTGGCAAATCCATATTAACCATGCCGCCACCACCTTTGAAGATGAGCAACGTTGACGTCTTGCTGCTGCGCGTGAACGCCGACACCAGGCCACGACCGCACCTCCCGTAACAACTGGCATTCCATGCCCCATGTGCCACAAACTCTGCGCCTCAGCCTTTGGACTCCAAAGCCACATGAGGGTACACTGTAGATGAAACTGCACAAAGACAATAGTCATTCTCGATCACCGAGAGACTACCACTAGATAGTAGGGGGGTGGGAGGAGAGGAGGGAAAGAATGTGAATCATGGAACCATGGAAAAATTTTCTAAATTAATTAATTAAATACCTAATTTTTTAAAAAGACCTCTAAGAGTCCAATCCTCTCTTTTCACAGATGGAGAAAATGAAACCCAGGGAGGTTGTGGGACTTCCCTAGGTTCATAGAGGTAGTTTCAAGGCAGATCTGACCAAGTTCTCTGACTTAGTAGACCAGTGTGTTTTCTGTTGTACATACAATCACCCTGGACATTATCATGGTCATCATCCTATGTACCCTGCCCTCATTTTTTCATCTCCACACCCTTCCTCTCTCTCATAGAGAGGGTACTAAGGTAGGGTTCGCTTGTAGGGACTCATGGCATTTCCATAATCAGCAGAGAGGGAAAAGCTAAGGAGCCAAAGTTGACTGATGAACTTAGTGAAATCTTGGTGTGACTGCTTTGCAACCCATCCCCATGTCCTTGAATTCAACAGCTTTCCACCAAAGAAGTCTAGCATGTGAGTAATGCAGAGTATAAATGTCAGTTCTTTGATTAGCCATACATCTGGGCTCTCAGAGCTTCATAGTGACATTAAGTGTGATGGGAGCTGATGTAATCATGTCAGGCTGTGTCAATCCAAGAAAAATGACTAATGTTATAATCAGCTTTCTTCATCCAGAGGCTGTGTTTTATAAGGGGGAGGGAGACAAGGAGGCTTTGGTGACAATGGCTCTGTCTATCCTTCCATGCTTCAACAGATATGTAATCTCATAGAAGAGAATATCCTTTCTAACAATGAGGATCACAGCCAGTCATATGTTGCCCTTGGCCATATCCTCCTATATGTTTGCCACTGAAGAGGTCCAGTCAGCATTCTGGAGGCCTTTTTCAAGTTCTCTTAATTTTGTGAGGATATGGGACAGTGAGGGACTGGATTTCTGGTTCCTCTGGATGAAGAAACTCCCTCTATGCAATGTTTTTTGTGCCATCTTTCACCCAACTGGGAGCCTGAGATTCTTTCTCTTATCTATGCATCCTGACTTCCCTGACTGCTTTTAAATTTCAGCTAAAGTTACACCCTTAGTACAAAGTCTTTCCTGATTGCCTTTGATGCTAGTACCTTCACTATATTAAGTATCTATAATATATTTTATATATATGCACATATTCTATCTATCTATCTATCTATCTATCTATCTATCTATCTATCTATCTGTCTGTCTGTCTGTCTGTCTGTCTGTCTATCATATAGGGCAGCTAGATGGCTCAATAGATAGTGAAGAGTCTTTAGTTGGGAAGTTCAAATACAATGTTAGATACTTACTGGCTGTGTGATCCCGGGCGAGTCACTTAATCCTGTTTGCTTTAGTTTCCTTATCTTTAAATAAGCTGGAGAAGGAAATTGTGATCCACTCTATTATCTTTGCCAAGAAAACCACAAATGGAGTTACAGAGAGTCAGACATGACTGAAATGACTGAATATGTCACATATATAACTATAGATAGAGATACACACACATAGAGATGTTGGACCATTTATGTTTTTGTGTTGGTGAACCTATGGCACCTGTGCTGGATGGGGCTGCTCCCTTCGCCTCTCTTCGAATTCCTGAGGACATTTCTCATATCACCCATCCTTCTGTTCAGCAGTCCAATGGGAACACTTCCTTTCTTTCCTGTCTGGGATAAGGTGGAGGCTCACATGTGGGATGAGGGTTGCAGTTTGGGCACTCAGTCTCTAAAAGGTTTGCCATCACTGCTATATATGGTTAGATAAGAGGATGTATACAAATCACTTTATAAACTGTAGGATCCTCTGTAATTTCACATTCCATTATTTCATTATAATTAGTAGTGATGTTAACATAAAAAATCCAGGCTTATTGTCAGATCATGAAAGCAGGGGCTTTAAAAGACCTCTAGTCTAATCCCCTCTTTTCACAAATGAGAAAACTGAAGCCTAGGGAGATTGAGGGACTTTCCCAGGGCCTCCTATGTAGGGTCAAGGCAGATCTGACCCAGATTCTCTGATTCAGGGGACCAGTGTGCTTTCCACTGTATATAAGGCTACCTTGGGAATTATGATAGTCATCTTTAGCCTTTTGTCTTCTGGACATGGGACCTGTTGATGAGGTGGCATATCCTAGCAAATATAAATATTCATCTATATAGTATATGTTAATACCTATATATCTAAATATGTATGTATATATAATACACATGTATTATTTATAGGTATATACCCAATGCACATATGTATATATTTATAACTATCTAGATTTATTTATTTGTATATATCTATCTATAGATTTAGATATAGATATAAATGTATTTAATTTATACATGTGCTTATATGTGTGTATGCCTATAAATATATGTTTATATATATATTTACATGTCTGTGTACATAATGTATGTATATAGATATACACATCAATAGATTATATCCTGTATAATTATATATTATTTACATAGATCTATACTGATATAAAGGTATATATAGAGAGAGATATTAGATAGTGACTACCTGCAACAACTATCCAAAAGGATAGTTTAGATTACATTGATAGATTATATGTGTCTAATCAAAGGGCTAGAACTTAGATTACATTTAGGACACTGTACCCTGTCCTCAGTGATCCAAGTCTGCTTTATCCCAGGCCAAAAAATAATGATCATTAAAAACAAAATTATGTTTTTGGTGACACTCTGTGATTGAGAAACTCGGAACACCATAATCCCTAAAGAATCAAAGTTGGGAGTGACTCAAAGATCAATTTTTTACAGACCAGTGAAAATAGATTTTTCCTGCCAACACATTCTCTTTCTTCAACTGGAAGTGGGGATGACATTTAGACCTTCTGAGAACATTATGAGCACAATAGATAAGATGTGTGAAGTACTTTGTACCTTCTAATCAGAAGGGCACGAAGGTAATCCAAGGTACAATCCTATGATTTTATTTCTACCCAACCCATGTGGGATATTGTTGTCATCTCTCTGAGCAGACTATAAACAATCTACTAACTGCTCAAAGGGCAAAGTCCATCATGAAATAGTCATGCTTATCTCCTGGTGTTAGGACTGAGCAGAACTCAGGTGTAATGTGTGATAGCTTAAAAAAGTAAAATTAAATTGATCTCCTTTTGCTACAATATCAGCAGTGGTTGCAAAATAGTTGTAAGGAATATAAGGAGATGCTAGGGCTCTCTAGATGGAATAACTGGACAGCTGGGATATAAGATAGACAGGTAGAACAAACTTTTTTTTAAAGATCCAAATATGAAGTTATTCATAAAAAAGAGGGACAGAGAGAAGATGATGGAGCAAAAAAAAGTTCTGACAGAAATGTAGGTCTATATGTAGGGTCCTAGGGCTGGGATAGGTCTTCAGAGTGTCACTCCCTGACTTGATAATAGACTTTCCTTAAATAATTGCCTTTATTGAGAAACAGTCTCATCATCAAGTACTCCCAGAACAGATTTCATTATCTTAAACTTGTAGAAACAAAGAAAGTTAGAGCTGGAAGGGACATAAGAGCTCAAAGAAGCTGAGCCTGAGGGCAGCAGAAGTGTTGTAAATGGATAAGACATTGAATCAGAGTCTAGAGGAGCTATATTCAAATTTTATTTCTGAAGATCATAGTTTTTATGACCTGTAACAAGTCACTGAATCATCTGGGCCTCAGTTTCCTTTTCTGAAAAATGAGAAGTGGGGACAGTTGGCAGGCCAAATAATTAGATGACTTTGGTGGTTTATTCTAGCTTTATAATTTGTTTTGATTTCTTTTTTAACTTGAACTAGTTTGAGAATCAGAAGTTGTTATTCAGTCATTTCTGTCATGTCTGACTCTTTGTGACCACATTTGGGGTTTTCTTGGCAAAGATACTGGAGTAATTTGTCATTTCCTTTCCAGTTTATTTCTCAGAGGAAGAAACTGAGGTAAACAGGGTGAAGTGACTTGTCTAGGGTCACACAACTAGTAAGAGATTGCAGCTACATTTGAACTCAGAAAAATGAATCTTCTTGACCCCAAGCTTAGTACTCTGTCCACTGTACCACCTAGTTGTCCAGAGTCAAAGGATCTGTGTTCAAATTCTACTTTTGATGCTTATTACCTACATGATATTAAACAAGTCATTTAATTTCCTTGGGCCTCTGTTAGTAGGAGACCCAGTGTAGGACAGTACCCAGTTAGTTCAGGTTCAATGTTGAAATGAAGTGAGACACACTTGTAGGTCATTCAATATAGCCAGACACTACCAAGAAACAGCATCAAAGGAGATGTGACAGAATCAGAATTCAGTTCTCTGCTTTCAGCTCAGTGTTCTTTCCATTATACCATATTGCCTCCCATACATGAATTTATTTCATTCTTGAGTAGTGATTCCTATTAGAAAATAGTTCCTTGAACCCAGCCTGAATCTTACATATAGCATATTTAGACCCATGTCTTTAGAAGAAAATAGTGATGTCCATTCTCGATGAGCTCTTTTGTTTTTCACTCAACTCTCCCTCGTGGCTTCAAAAAGCTGTAGCATACACAGTGTATACACCTTGGAAAACTGTCTCTGCAGATGAGCTAAAACAGTTGAAGATAATCAACAGGCCTCAGACCCATCAGTGAGTTAGGGGGGATGTCCAAGGTGGAATGGGCAGATGAGAACGATTTGTTCCAGTGGCCATGCAGGTGATTAAAGTAGCTACTGTGGAGGGCTTAGAACTTGGTCAGACATGGAAGATGCTAAGGTCTTCCACTGCATCCTGGCCATGGCCAGTCATCCTGATTTTTGTCTTGTCACTGGACTCTGATGATTCTGGCAGAGAGAGTGAGGCTGACAACTTTGCACAACTTTTCCTTACTTAAATCTAATTCACAACAATATTACCACCAAGACACCTTTGGTACTCTTCCAAAACAAAGGCTGAACAATAACAATAAACTCATATTTTGGAAGACATTATGGTATTTTTATTAGAGTATATACATCAGAAAGAATATTGTCTCTGGATTTAAAGGACTTGGTTTTAAATCCCACCTTAAAAGCTTACTGCCAATATCTGAAATAAGACACAACCTCCTTCAGCCTCAAGTTTTTTACCTATTAAATTAGAAAGTGGAATTATGTGGTCTTAAAAGTTCCTTCCAGCTCTAGATCAATAACTTAGTTTGTGCAAATTATTTGCCTATTTTTATTTTCTAGGATGAATAATTCCAATTCTATTAGTTTTCCTTTCTAGTCTCTTCTTTGTCTTTTTATCATTCAGCACCTGAAGCCTTGACAATTTTTTTCCATGTCATTTTTAAATAAAATTGTATTTATTTTTAATTAACAGGCTTCCCCCACCCCCCTTCCTTTCATTTTCCTCCCACTGAAAAAGGAAAACAAAACCCTTAAATATGCACAGTCAAGCAAAACAAATTCCTACATTGTAGGCCCTCATTTTGTGATGTGAAGCCTAGAAGGTCTTAGAATTCTAGTAAAGTCTTGAACCTTGGTAAGAATAATCAGTCAGTCATCTAGCCTTTAGGAAGTTAGATTTAGGATGTTCCAGGAACATAAATTAACACAAATTAAAGCAAAAAGATAATCTCTGCCCTCAAGGAGATTTTATTCCTAGGTGAGGAAAAGACATTACATAAAATGGGAACTGAAAGTAAGGTGGCAGCCAAGTCCAGAGAATGGCAGGTGGATGTTCAGTTCTAAAATGTAAGTTCCAGGGAAAGTTCGCCATTGGGGTAAAGAGCTAGCAGGATTGGAGTCAAGAGGAAACAGAGGCATGGTGGCATCCTAGAGAATGAGGGATGTATTGGTCTGGATCTTCCTGAAAATGGCAATTCTAGGGAGAACTCACCAATGAGAAGGGGCATGTAGGTTCAGTCAGGAGGCAACTAAAGTAAGATTTGTATAGTCCAGGTACATGGCAGGTTAAATCCTATTGATTTATTCAAGTATAATATTTGCTTTTTTAAAAATAGTGCTAGTTTTTCCCATGCCCTAAAATCATTGTTAGTCATTATGACACCCAGGTCTTTGCTCCTGTTGGAATCATGTGGCTTTGCAAACCTGAATTGGCCCTGTTTACCTATTCCTGATTATTTCTCCAGTTTACTAGAGATTATTTGATTTCCAATCCCATCCTCCCATTATACAATACCTGCTGTCACTCAATTCCTTTCTCAATATTTCTCCCCTCTCCTCATTGCTCCTACAACCTCAAATCCCATGCATTATCAGTTAATTAATGAAAGAAAATCTTTATTCATCTGATGGCTTTGAAAAAAAATCAGATGTAGAGATAAACTGGCTCTGCCATTAAAGAATCTGCCATTTGTAGTATTTTTTTTGTGACCTTGGGCAGGTCACAGTACCATAGAAAATAGAAAAAAATATATAAAACTGAAGTTTTATGATGTTGCATTGGCAAAGATGTGGCAAGCAGAGCCTGCACTTGGAGAGCTGCTCCTTTCCCCCTTTCCTAGCACCTAAGGACATTTTTTGCATACCTCCCCTCTCTGTTGAGCTGCCCAAAGCAAACACTTCCTCCCTCAGCTCTCTCAGGAAATGCACAGGCTCAGAGGCAGCTTGAATTTTCCCTCTGGGCACTTCAACTTGGAAAAGGTTCGCCAAGACTGGTTTAGGGTAAAGAACTCTGGACTTCATATTTTTTGATCCTAAGATCCCAGTACATAAACTGCTCTTTTTGTTATTATTATTCAGTTGTTTCAATCATTTCTGACTCTTCATGGCCCCATTTGAGGTTTTCTTGGCAAAGATATTGGAATGGTTTGCCATTTCCTTCTCCAGCTCATTTTACCAATAAGGAAATGGAGGCAAACAGGAGTAAGTGACTTGTCCAAGGTCTAAGTGTCTAAGTCCAGGTTTGAACTCAGAAAGATGAGTCTTCCTGACTCCAGGTCCAGTACTCTATCTGGTATGTCACTGTACTACCCTACCTACTTTAAAAGGTTGTGGGAACTATAAGAATACAAAGCATTTCCCAACTGACAAAAGGTCAAGAGATATGAACAGGCAATTCTCAGATGAAGAAATTGAAACTTTCTCTAGTCATATTTAAAAAAAATGCTCCAAATCATTATTGATGAGAGAAATACAAATTAAAGCAACTCTGAGGTGCCATCTCATATCCATGGACTAATGATGGCAAAAATGGAAAATGATCAATGTTGAAGGAAATGTGGAAAAATAGGGACACTATAGTACACAGTGCTGGTACCATGCTCAAAGGACCATAAAACTGTGCCTAGCCTTGGACTAGGAAATAGGTTTGTATCCCAAGGAGATTAGAGGGAGGGGAAAAGGATCTATTTGAACAGAAATATTCATAGCAACTCTTTTTGTGGGGCAAAGAAGTGGAAACCAAAAGGTTGTCCATCAGTTGGGGAATGACTGAACAAGATGTGGCATCTGATTATAATGGAATGCCATTATGCCATGAGAGATGACAAACAAGATGATCACCAAAAATCCTGAAGTGAGAAGAACCAGGAGAACGTTGTACACACTAACAATAGATGATCAACAGTGAAGGACTTGATGGTTATCAGGAAGCAAGGATCCAGGACAACTCCAAGAGACTCATGATTTAAAAAAAAAAAAGGATATCCATTGGCATAGAAGAAAAACATGGAGTCCAAATGCAGATTTAAACATACTCTTCTTTACTTTATTTCCTCCATGAATTTTTCTCTATTATAAACAATAAGTGTCTTCTTTCACATCATGACAAACATAAAATATGTATTATAGGGTAGTATGTATACAATCTACATCATATTGCCTGCCTTCTTGGGGAGGCAGGAGGAGTGGGAGGGAGAGAGAGAACATGCATTGTAGAATATCAGAAAATGAATATTAAGAAATTGAATTGACATGTAATCTGGAAAAAAATGTATAGAAATTTTAAATAGAAAAAAAAAAGGGTTGTGGTTAAGGATCAAAATTAAGCAATGAATTGGAAAGCAGTTTCCAAACCATAGAATGGATTTATAGTCAAAGGACCTATATTCAAATCATGTCTCTTCTATTTATTGGATGCATTGTTCGACAATGGACAAGTTACTTGACTTCCCCTGGCCTCAGTTTCCTCATCTATAAAAGGAGGTTGAATTAGATAACCTGCCAGGTTCCTATGATCCTATGATTTTTGTAATAATAATAACTGCTACCCAATGTAAGCTCAGAAGTTTTTATTTGCTTTTAAATTTTTTAAATTTTATTTAATTATTTAATTCACTCATTCATTCATTTATTTTTATTTAATTAAAAAAATTAAAAAAAATAGTACTAGACTTTCCCATGCTCCTAAAATCATTGTTAGTCATCCTGACACCCAGGTCTTTGCTCCTGTGGATTCGTGTGGCCTTGCAAACCTGCATTGACCCTGTTTACCTATTCCTGATTACTTCTCCAGTTTACTAGAGATTATTTGACTTCCAATCCCATTGTAGAGGTCAGCAAACAGTTGATCAATCAAAAAGCATTTATTAAGTACATACCATTTGCGAGGTAGGGAAGCCAGGTGGCACAGCGAATAAAGAGCCAGGCCTGGAGTCAGGAAGACCTGAGTTCAGATTTGGCCTCATATATTAACTGTGTGACCTTGGGCAAGTAACTTACCATTTGCCTCAGTTTCCTCATCTACAAAATGAGTTGCAGAAAGAAATGGCAAACCCCTGCAGTTTTTAGTCTATTTAGGGTCCCAAACTTCTGACTTTAGAGCCAGTGTTTCCCCCCCTCCTATGGTAGAAAAAAGAAAAAATTGTGAGGCTGTTAGGGGGTACAGTGGATAGAGCACTGGACCTAGAATCAGGAAGATCTGAGTTCAAATATGACCTCCACTAGTGACTAGCTATGTGACCTTGGGCAAATCATTTATCTCTGTTTGCCTCAGTTTCCTCTTCTGTAAAATTGGAATAATAGCTCCCAGGGTTGCTGTAAGGCTCAAATGAGGCAATATTTATAAAGTGCTTAGCTCAGTGCCTGACATATAATAGATGTTATAAATGTTTATTCAGGGGGCAGCTGGGTAAATTAGTAGATTGAGAGCCAGGCCTAAAGACGACCTAGAGATGGGAGGTCCTAGGTTCAAATCTGGCCTCAGACACTTCTTAGCTGTGTGACCCTGGGCAAGTAGTTCCTTAACCCCTATTGCCTAGCCCTTACCACTCTTCTGCCTTGGAACCAATACACAGTATTGATTCTAAGGTGGAAGTAAGTTTTCTTTTTTTTTTTTTAATGTTTATTCCCTTCCCTACCATAAGGGGACCGTTCTTTCTTCCTTTCTTTTCTTACTTATTCTCAGTCACATTAAGATGGGGACATGCCCTTTATGTTGGGCCAGCCCATAGGAGAATCAATTCAGAAGTGCCAGGAAATGCAAGCAGAAATGTTTTATCACACAACACTGAGGCATCACCCCCCCAGAGAGCTCCATGATTAATATTCCAATAAGAGTCTAATTATTCTTGAAAGGACACTTAACACGGGCAATTTCCTTGGGGCTCTACAGAAGTCAGTTCATTTTTTAAAAAAGCATTTATGGGGGCAGCTAAGTGGTTCAGTAGATGGAGAGCCAGACCCCAAAAGATGGGAGGTCTTGGGTTCAATTCTGACCTCGGAAATTTCCTAACTATATGGCCCTCACTTATCCCCCACTGCCAACCCTTACGGTTCTTCTGCCTTGGAGATACTATTATATATATATATATATATATATATATATATATATATATATATATACATATATGTATATATAGTATATATACAATATAATAATATTGATTCTAGGAGAGAAGGTAAGGATTAACAAAAAGCTATTTTCCAGGCTTTGTGCTAATTTCTGAAGACATAAAGCCCAAAACAAGAAAACAAACAAAAAATCCCTGTTCTCAAGGCATTCTTATTCTGCTACAAGTGGGAACCAATAAATACATAAAAATATATATGCAAAGAAATTTGGAAGAGGTATAACAACTGTGTGGCAGTGGTGGGAGATCAGGTATATAGAAATATGGAAATAGCTCTTCTAGTTGGTTTTGTAGGAAGCCAGAGTTCCCAAAAGACAGAGGTGAGGAGGGGAAAGCATTCCAGACATGGCAGCAAGATTTGTTATGTTGTCTATGCCAACTAAGTAGGTCAGTTTGCTTGGAAATAAAGTAGGAGCTGTCCATACCCCAGAATTCCTGGAACCAAAGTTTCTCATCATAATGAAGAATGGGAGATTTTTTTTTTCAAATCCTTTCTAGGTGACTAAAGAACACATTGAGATCATAGTTAGTCAACCAGCATCTATTAGGTACCTATAAGCCAGGCACTGGGCTAAGCACTAAGGTATAAAGAAAAGCAAGACAATCCCTGACTTTGAGGAACTCAGAGTCTAATGGGGGAGGTGGGCTACCAGCCACTATGTACAAACAAGAAACAGGCAAGATAAATCAGGGGTAGCTTCAGGGATTGTACATACAAATGGGGTGCATAAATGCCTTGACTTTAGGCTTCATCTGATGCCATTTTCATTCCCTTATTCATCCTTGCCCAAATATCCGGTGTAATGGAGGGTGGTTTGGGGATGGGATTAGATGTTTACTTATAGGCCACTATCAGGATAACTGTTTTGGGAAGACCAACTGTGGGCTGACAGGCAAACAGGTCCAGTCCAGGCAGAGCCTGTCCTGAGGTAACAAACAGGGACCACTATACAACAGGGATGATGGATGTTGGATTTATTAAATAAGGGAAGGTGAAAAGGGGATTTGGATAATTCTAAGCTAATAACAATACCCCAAACCCCCAGATCTAAATATCTCTTCACAGAGATTTCTTCACAGATTTGAGCTAACCTAATCCTTACTTATCTGTCTAAAGGTCCCAGACCCTAATATAGATAAACCGACCCCCCTTTTGATGGTAATAGAGGTAGAGTGTTGGCAGTTTGGCATGATAGGGCCCAAAGAGAGGTCAAGGATCCAGAAGGACCCCAGACCCAATATTACAGACAGATGGATTAAATGGTTCAGGATCACATCAGGAAGCTCAGTAGATGACAACAAGCCCAACAGGTAAGCAGGTAGGATGGGAAAGACAAGGCAGAAACAGCCACCCTCCTGGTCAAACCAGAGAAGGAACCCAGCTCCAACCTCAGTTAATTGTCTCACCCCCCACACATTCTAGAATCTTTTCTCTGCATCTGCATCACCCTGCAGACCCACCTCATCTGCTTATAACTTATAACACAGTGAATGTATGACTCTGAATGCCAACATCATCACTGAAGCTGGACACACCCAAGGGCACTTTTGTTTATAGGGAATTTGGTTTATACCTTCTGGCCTCACCCAGGTATAAACATGCCATCTTATTAAGCTTTGGCTTCTTCTTCCTTCTCCCTGGGCTTCCTTGCCCTTAGGTTCCAGAAGGCCTCCCATAAATGCAATCCCCCCAAAATCCATTGCTAGGAAAACATAAATTAACAGGTAGAATCATAGCTGTAGGAATACACTATGGTTCTTTAATGCCCAGAGTTGGTGGGATTGACTACATGTTCCTTTAGCCAAAACACAGAAAAAGGAAGATCTGAGATCTCACAAAGAAATGGGGATCTCTCTTGAACAGAGATCTCTCCCTAAGAATTTTGGTGCTTAGGAAAAGCAGTAAGAAATGTACTTGCAGTGAATATTGCTCCCCTTTTCTTGTGTTTTCTTTTTGCCAATTACATGTAATAACAAATTTCCAAAGTTATATGGTCCAAATTGTCTCCCTCCCTGAATGTTACCCTTTAAATCATCTTTGTAATATCATGATGCAAAAATAAAATAAGTAGTATTTTAGGAGATTAACAACTCTGCTAATCAGGAGGGAGAATTAGTTATTGTTACTTTATCAGCTTTTCTGCTGGGAAAGTGTGTCAAAATTTTATGCTTTTTTATGATTTAAGTGCTCTGGGACATTGTCCATGTTGCCCAACCCTGGTTGTGGCTCTCACAAGGTCAGACTAGCCTTTTCTCTCTTCCCAGAATTCGTATTCCATATACTGACTCCATGCCTTTTATGGGCTGTTTCACATATTTGAAATGTATTGCTTCCTTATATCCACCTCTAAAAATCTTAAACTTGCTTCATAGTTCAAGTCAAAGGCCACTTCCGATAGGAAGTCTTTCTTAATCTCCCTATTTATTGAAACACTGACTGTCCCTCTACAGATTATATCATATTCATTAGATCCCACCAGAAGAATGGAAGCTCCTTGAAGACAGGGAGCAGGGGCAGGGGTTGTTTTGTATTAATACCTCCAGCATGAAAGATAGTGTGACTTAACTAGATAGAGAGCTGGCCTCAGAGTTAGGAAGTCCTGATTCAAGACTTGCCTCTGAAACATACCCTGAGGAATCCTACAAATCGCTAGGTGGCTCAGTGGATAGAGAACTAGGTCTGGAGACAAGAGGTCTTGGGTTCAAATCTAGATTCAGATGCTTGTGTGACTCTGGGCAAGTCACTTAAACCCTGATTGCCTAACAGTTACCTCTGTTCTGCCTTTCTTAGAATCATTTCTAAGTTTGAAGATAAGGGCTTATTGGGAGAAAAAACTCTTTAAGGTACCAATCTGGTCTACACTGGCAGAGGAAGTTTAAACACCAAAAGTTCAAAAACAAAAACAAAACTGAAAACAAAACAGATGGGGGTGGGGGGGTTGCACACACTGAAGCAAATGGCCAGTATGAACTTGAAATGATTGTCTAAAGGGGATCACTCTATATTCCAAAATTAAAGTGTAGTTGTGAAAGAAATACTAGTGACTTCAGAAACTCTAGAGGTCATGTCAGATATTGCTAGAGACAGGTGTTAAAGCAGGGTTACTTTTTGCAGTAATTTTAAACAAAACTCTGGCAGAAACTTTGCAGTAGGCATTTTGAAATTTTCTTGTAAATATCTCCAACTAATGATACTAAATAGTTGACATATAAGTGTATTTTTTCCAAAGATCTGTTTTCAAATGAATTTTATAAGCCTAACATCAAATGTCAGTGATTTTTGCTAACAATACTTTAATATTTCAGGAATCTATAATTTCTCCAGTGTTTGGCTTTTCTCATCAATAAAGGGAATAAATGTAGTATGGATTGAGAGTCAGAGAATCTAGCTTTATATCTCAATATGACACATTTAATAACACCTGGCACATGATAAAGTTTGCTTGTGATCCTCCAGGATCTTGGAGAAGATATTTTACTTCTGTGGGTCTTAGTTCTCTCTTTTGTGAAACTATAGAGTTTGCTTCCTGATTGACTTCTGGGATGATGTAAACTTGTCTGTAGTTTAGTAGAGGATTCTGGGGAATTCTACAGCCAACCTGGATCCTCCCCCTACTTCTGAGACTTGTCCTCAAGACAACAGACATACCCTTTTGTCATCAGGTCCATACTGGAAGCCTGACCAGCTCTGCAAAAGGTATCAGAGCTTCTTCACTACTGTGCTAGCACAGCCTTCAAGAACTAGGGTCATCTTGACACTGATGAAGGCTTTACTGAAGTATCCTAAATAAATATTTGATAACTGGGAAGAATGTTGGGATAGCTTCTTTTATAAAGACATGTCACAATGTTCATTTCCCCCTCTATTTTTGATAAACCTAATTGTTACCCCATTTTAGAGAGAAAGTTTTATTTATTGTTTTAAAAGTTTTACTGAAGCTTTTTAAAAAAATCTGGAGTCATTTCATAAGCCAACTCCCCCTTTCCTACTGAATCCTTTATAAAAAAAATAATAAATAAAAGCTTGACTCCTTTGCCAACAAATACAGGTTCCACAATGAACACACATAGAGCAATTACCCAAGAAATCCATTTATCCAAATCAGTAGCAGAACAAATCAGGGAAAGTATACTTAGAAGAATACATATTAGATGACACAGAGTGAAGGAGGTCTCCCACTAGGAGCTCAATCAAGAGAGCATCCTAGATCTCACCCAAAGAGAAGTTCCTTGAAGTCTCTAGTAGAGCAAGGATGTGATAGGCACATGATGGAGACTGTAAATTCCTTTCCTGTCTTCCAAGTAATTTCTTCTGCAACTTGAAGTTGACCTTGTCCATCTTTCCTTTCTCAAAATCAGAAGTCCCCAAAGAGACTGAAGGACCTAAAGCAACTTGAAGCTTAAAGCAGGTCAAAAAAGTGAATCTCCACAATTCTGCCCTGGAGGGCCAGGGACATTGATCTCCATCAATAAGAGTCCCATACCAATGGACTTTGGTCCTAAAATTATGTATTAATAATCTTATTTTTAAAAAGCAAAGACTATAAGGGCCAGCTAGATGGCTCAGCTGATAGAGAACCAGGCCTGGATTCAGGAGGACCTTGGTTCAAATCTGATCTCAGACACTTCTTACCTGTGTGACCCTGAATAAACCACTTAAGGCACTCAAATGCCTAACCTTTAATGCTCTTCTGTTTTGGAGCCTATACTTCGTATAGATTCTAAGTCAGAAGTTAAGGGTTTAAAAAAAAAAGTTGAGACTATGAGTGGGTATAGCTTATTTTACACATTTTATGCCAGAGCATACAATAAACAGTTGATCTTTGGGTAAATTTGCTGATTAAGTGTAGGCCAATAAGAAGTCAGATTTTCAATCAAGTGATTGCTTTCAACTAAGCTTGGCTAATTTCCCCACAGAAGGCATATATGACTTATGTACAATGAATACAGACTAAAACAAAATTGTTTGGTCTTCCATGGATTCTTCTCTATCATAACAATTTTTTTGGTCATGGAACCTGATTTGTTTCACAAAAATTCACAATTCCATGAAACACACCCTCAGATAGTCTGCTTTTTATTACAGCTGAGAAAGATGTCAGTAGAATAAGACTGTCACACTTTGCAGTTTCCTGAGTGGCTTCCTCAACAGAACCCCTTGGAGTAGGTAGCATGATTATCATCATCTACATTTTACAGAGTAGGAAACTGAGTCTCAGAGAAGCTAAATAATTTGCCTAACATCACACAGCTAGCTAATATTTACAGAGTACTTTTCTTCAAATTAATTTTGTGTACGAGTCAGCCTCCCCTCCTTACCACATTCCTGCTCTGCATATTATACCTATCTCAAAGACAGAAATTCTCAGCACAGAAAACAGCTACCTGCCATGATAGAATCAGGGGAGGGCCTAGACCAGGCTTCTTCATTCAGCTTAGGGCCTTATCCACCAACCATTTCTTTGGTCCTCTCCTATGGTGAGTATGTCACTAATCTGGAATGTGTAATCACAAAACAATTTTTTCCAAGTGCTTTCGTGATGTAAGCCCGAAACCAACAATGAAAGCAATTAACCACAATCTTGATTAAATGTCCTGTGAAGACTACAAGCTGAGCTTTGCAGGTGCTTCCTTCACAGCAAAAATAGTAGCACCCTTCTGGTGTGAGGGTGATGTTCCTATTGTGACTTGCTTTAAAGGACTTTAAGATTTGTTTTTCCCGTTTCTTGAATTCTGATCATCCTTCAAGGTCCATCTCAAGTCCTATTCTGCAGGGATCCTTTTCTGAATCATTTTCCATATAATTCTTTTAATTCAAATTATATATTCTCTTGTATTGCTCATCCTACGGGTTTAAACATTTTTTTTGTTATTTTTTGCTTTTACTTTACTTACATTCCTGTCTTGTCCCCTTCCTTATCCCCCTAACTACTACTCCCTCACTGCTGGAGAACCAGGGGATACAATGGATAAAACACTTGGGTCTGGAGTCAGGAAGAGGAGAGATCAAATTTGACCTTAGACACATATTGGCTGTGTGACCCTGGGCAAATCAATTAATCTCTTTTGCCTCAGTTTCCTCCTCTGTAAAGTAAGGATGATAAGAGCACCAGGGTTGTCGTGAGGATCAACTGAGATAATTGTAAAGTGCTTTGCACAGGATCTGATATACAGTAAGTGCTATATAAATGTTAGCTATTGTTATTTTAGATTATATTTTATTTATAGATACAGACAAAAGAAAGAAAAATTGTAACGTTCCATAGAAATAAGCAATATATTGAAACAATTCTTAACACCATAAGCAGTATTCTACATCTATAGCACTTCACTTTGGCAAAGAAATGGGGATGTGGAAATATCTTCTGACATCTATTCATTGGGATCAAGCTTGGTCAGTATTATATCACAGACATTCATTTTTAATGGTTTTGTTATTTTTTTAGCTTTATCTTTTTTTGTTTGTTTGTTTTTAATCTTGGGTCCTGATTTGTCCAAATTGATTGTAAGCTCCCCAAGGGCAGAGTAGTTTTGTAATCACTTTCTGTCTTGTCCACAGTAGGTGCTTAATAAAAGTTGGATGATTGCTTTTTAATCAATTGAGGTCATGTTTGTAAAGGCATTTGCAAAACCTGAAGATAGTATAACTTTTAAACATTAGTGAATGGTATGATTAAAGACAATAATTATCTGTGAAAGGCATTATGGGATACCTATAATGAATTGGCCAAAACATTAGGAAGATGTGTTCAAATTCTACCTCTAATATGTACTGGCCTTGTGAGCATGAGTAAGTCATGCAGCATCCCCGCCTCTGCCTCTCCCTCTTCCTCTCCCCCCAGTTCCCTATACAACTCTTTGAGACTACAAATTATAGAGAAGGTGTAGACCTGTCTTGGGCATTAACAGGGGGAAGTTTCTTCCCTGAAGCTTTCTACACTGATAAGATCATAGTTCAAGTCAAATAAAAACCACTACCAAAAAAAAAAAGAAAGAAAGAAAGAAAGAAAAAGAAAGTGGAACACCTGGTATATATGGGTGATTAAGTAGACCAAGGTCCAGGTGGGCATTGTTTTAGGAAAATGAAAACAAAAAAAGTCTTTATGGGTTGCATCAATCAACCACTCAATAAATACATACTACATCCTAGGTACTGGGTATATGCTTAAAAGAAGAAAAAGAAAAAAAAAAGAAATAATCCCTACTTAAAAGAACTGATTATTTTAATACGGGAAATGAATATATTAAATTATACACACTGTATAAATGCAAAATTAATAAATACAAATATTTACAAAGAAAGTTTAATACATCTTTTTAAAAAAAATCTGTCTTTAGTTTCTATTAGGGAAGGAAAAAATAAAGCAAGCCAGAAAACGAACGGAATAAAAAAAAGAAACCGAAGGTTAAAAAGAACACTGATTCCTAGTTATGAATGAATCTGACCTGTTTGGCTCACCTTTCCCTTACAATGACACTCCTCTCCAGCCCATCTCTCCACACTCCTTCCTTTGACTTACTCTTCTTTTTCTTGATCATAAAGCGACAAATGCCATCTCATTTCTCTTGGGGATGGCGGGATTTCCCTCCCTGACTCCTTCTTCTTCCCCCCTCTTGAGCACTGATCATGCAGAAATGGAACTTTCGAGTTGGTAACACTAGTACTCTGCTGTCCTGAAAAAAAACTCTTCATAAAAGAAACATAAGAAGCTGAAAACCATCTCTGTCTATCTCTCCTTTCCTCTGCCCCAGGTCTCTCCTTCCCTCTCCTCTCCGAGTCTCCTCTCCTCATGCCTTACTTTGCTCGCCTCTTTTCTTCCAGGTCTCCTCTCCCCCACAAATCCCTTGCCCCTTCGCCCACCGGGGCTTATCTCACTCTTCTCTTCTTCCCTCTTCTCCCCCGCCTTTCCCAAGGAAAAAGGACGAAACACATTCCTCGCAGTCCAGACCCTCCTTTTAACAAGGCCGCGCCACGGATGCGTAAAGAAAGGCAAAGTCCAGGTCCGGCGGGCCCGGGGGTCGAGCACAGATCCAGTACCCAGTCTGGGGCCGAGAGAGTCTAAGGCTCAGGCCGGGCAGTGTCTCCGCCTCCTTCTACTGCCCGCTAGCCCCGCCCTCTTGTGTTCCCGGCTATTTTGGGCCGCCAGGGAGCTCCGAAGCGCTGACAGTTGAGGATACTGTGACACCACAGAAGCGGGCCCGGCACTTGTTGCACCCTGAAACTGTTATCAGCCCCACCGGCTCATTTGTTTCCCCTTCTCCTTTGGTAGCCCGGTTCTTCTCTTTTTTGGGTAGGAGCTCTGCCATAGAAGACCCCCCTCAGCTGGACAATTAGCATGTTTTTTTAGAAAGCTTCGGTGGGAGCTATTGAGGGAGGGAAGGAGGGAGAGAGAGCATCCAGCTGTTGCTGAAGTGGCCACCTCTCAGGAAACGGGCAGTGACTCCTGCCTATGACACCATGACTGACTCTGCTTCTGCTAACGGGGACAGCAAGGATCCTGAAATTGAGCTCTTTGTGAAGGTAGGTCTGCGCCAGGCTCCACTCCCCGACCTGCCCCTCACTAGCACTTTAGGTCGCCCCCGCCCTGGCTGTGGCTCAGGTGGCTGAACCCTAGGGAGAGGGGAGGAAGGGGCCAGAGTGGCCCCTGCCAGGGGCAGCGGTCCTCGGGGGACCCGCGTCGTACTGCACCCAAGGCTGCTCTCTGGAACCCCAGGGCTTCCAGGGAATAGAGACGGGAGTCAGGTGAAAAGTTGGCAGGTGCCCCCTGTTTACTTTCTTCTGGGAGAGTTTGTCAAACCTGTCGCCTGGGACCGACGGTGTCGTCACCTCCCCAGCTCCAGAGCCAGGCAGGAATTCCGCTTGTCTTCCCACCTAGGTTGGTTACGAAGAGAAAGATAAAGGAGCGGGGTTGGAAGTCGGTATCTGGATGCTAAGGCAAAGAAGCTTCTAGGACTCTGAAAGAAAAAGAAAAAAAAAAGATGGTCGATATCTTACTCCTTTGTCGACTGCAGAAAACCAAGTCAGCAGTTTTCCTTTTCTTTAAAAAAAAAAAAAAAACTAAATTAATTTGTTTAAAAATAAGAGTTACTCAAAAGGAAAACAAACAAACAAAGGTATTCCAGGCTCAGCAAATCCAGAAAGGGCTCTGCCAGGCAGTTGGGATGATTGTGATGGTGATAACCCTCATTATCATAAGATTGATCTTAAAAGTGGGAGCAATTATGTATGTGGAAATGCAGAGCCTTGGAATAAGCCTCAGTGAGGGTTTGGATGGACAGTAGAAGCCCAGGGTAAAATTAAGCAATCTTGCTCTCTAAGCAGTAACAGCCTAGCCTGAAAGCTGCTATAATTCATTTGCAACCTGTAGCGAAGAGAAGATATCTGGGAAAAGTGGCTGCTTTCTCTGGTCCTGCCCCTGAAAGGAGAAAGAAACATTTGATCGGTCTCTTGCTTGGGCACCCTCCGGAGCTGAGTAACCTGAGGCCAATTGAATAATGCCTCCAGAAACTGCTGAAGGAAATGGTGGGAGGAAGGAAGTAACAGGGTTCTAAAGACTAAGGTGGCAAAAGATAGAGGAAAGTGAAAGGATCAAAAAAATTATTTAAAATACAAAGGCAAACTCAGAAATCAGTAGACAAGTTTGACGTGACAAATATGTGACCTCCTGTCAGGGTCACAGGAGTTTCTTGTCTCAGGGAAAATTAGAATCCTCTCTAGGATGGAAAAGAAATGCCCCCACACACGTGGCCCCTCCTCATTTTATAAACTATTAAGGGAATTTGAAGCACCTTGCAGCTACCAAGAGCTCTAGAAATGCCATGACACTTCACAACACTCCTTTGGTCCCTCTAAAGAATCTAAAATCCAGTTGTTGGCTCTTTTTACCCTAGGAAATTTGATTCGCCCTATACTCTACCTGCCTTCTACAGTGTCATTTTAATTCCACTGACTCTGCTTTGAGCATGTGTTAGTTACATGCACACACAAATATTTTTCTAAATTATCTTTGGAAGTGTGTTTGTGAGATTCGACATGTTTTTTTGTTTTTTTCTGCCCCCCCCCCTTACTTCTTTCTCATTACCCCCTCCTGGCTTCCTCTGTCTATTGCTATGACAGCTCTCCATGTGAGTATCCAGGTGCCTTGACAGATAGGGACCAAGAAAAGATGGGAAAAATCCATCCATCAGTTGAGCTGTCCAGGGGCCTTATTGTGGGGCCAGTCAAGAATGGCCTCAATTACAGCTTCCAGGTCAGGAGACTAGGAGGAAACCTGAACAAAGAGATTAGTTTTGTTTCTCTCCTGGAAGACAGCTATTTTGGGGCTTCCTCAGATTCCCCAAGAGTAAGTAGGAGCTTCAGTCTCAGATTCCTGAAAGATTTAAAAAACACAAATGAGCCCTTTAAAGCCCCCCCCCCCCAAAGCTTCTTACTGGTGTATGCACCACTGTCAGCTTTTTTCAGGAAATTTGACATAGACAACTGAAGAGTTCTTCCATTTGCATAAAATTCCCACCATCCCAAAGGACTTTAAAAAATAGTTGTAGTGATCAATTTCTCCCATAAAAGATCATTACTCCATAATTAGTAGCCCAATCTTTTATAATGAGTCCAATAATCTTTCTAGTACTGAGGAGTTCAGAGGATAGGACAGGGAATTCTTCAAAATAATTTTCATTTCTGAGCTATTGAATAATTCACATTCTGCTTTTGATACTTAGTTGTGTGACCAAGGAAATAACTTAACTTTTCTGAGCCTGAGAAAACTCTAAGACTATAATTGTTGGGGGGAGGGGCAGAAATGGATATATTCTTTTTCATGTTAGCTTATTTTTTGACATATCCCAATCTATCCTTTCTATAGATCCAGCCCTTATATCAAATAATTTTTATATGGAAAATAAATCAGCAATTAACCAACATTCTTTATATGCATTGTTCCAAATCCCTAGGCCTCTATCTCTGCAAAGAAGGGAAAGAAGAGATAAATTCAGTTATGACTTCTGTGTATCATTCTTTCAATGAATTAATTAAATAATTCAATAATGCATTATTGTATTAATTCATGTCTTTCCATTTTCTGTATTCTTTGCATTCATAATTTTTTACAGCATAGTGATATTCCAATATCTACTTGTGTACTAGAATTTGTTTATCCACTTACTAATACAAAATGTTATTCTAATTTTGATGAATTTTTGATGAATCTTAAAAAAAATTCTCTTAGACTTCCTTGGGTCAGTATGCCTAGCAGTGGAACAAAGGGCCCATTTTGGGTCAAAGGTTATGGGCATTTGCTACTTAAAAAAAAACATAATTGCAAATGGGTTTTCAGAATTTATAGTTCCACCAACATGTATTAGCCCCTCTTTTTATTCTAAGATTGTAAGTTATACGTCAGAGTTTTTCCTAACCCTTCTTGGTTCTAGTGCCTTCCCTGTTTTTATTTCTTATTTTTCCTGTATATAGCTTGTTTAAACATATTGGTTTGCTTGTTGTCTCTATTAGATTATGAATTTCTTCTCAAAGTCAAGGATTACCTTTTATTTCTTTTTATATCCCCAATGAGCAACAGAGTACCTGGTATATAGAAGCTGCTTAATAAATGTTTTTTGACTGATGGGTTGACAGTTGATTAATTTCTACATTTATCAAACTGGAAATTTTTGATATAGTGACTTGGACATGATATTTACTTTCTCTGACTCTGAGTTTCCTCTTCTATAAACTGGATTTTCAATCATGGGATAGGAAATTATCTGAAATATTCTGATATAGTTATATTGGTCAGGACTTTCAGTTGTACCTTCTAAGGAAGAAATAACACATTTAATAGAATTTAAGGAAGGTATTTACTTATGTCATTTTTTTTGTGGGCAAAAAAAGAAGTCCATTGGTGCAGAAAGATTGTGCATTAATCAGCACAGGAAGCTCTTAGTATGTGAATTCCCTCTACTATCACAGATTTCAACCCATCTATGATCTAGTAGATAAATCCTAGGGTTATTGCCTGAGGCATTGAAAGATTAAGTGACTTGTCCAGCTAGTAAGTGTCAAAAATATGGTTTGAATCCTTGGGTTACCATTTCTTCATCATAAAACGAGGCAGTTGAAAAAAAATGTCCTCAGAATTCCTTTCTAGTTCTAGATTTATCAACCTCTGTAAAACATTCCATTTAATTCAGTGCAAATTTAGATAAATAGGCTATCTTTGTTCAGTCATTTTTCAGTCATGTCTGACTCTTCCTCATCCCATTTGGGGTTTTCTTGGCAAAAGTAAAAGAGCAGTTTACCATTTCTTTTTCCAGCTACTTTTACAGATGAGGAAAAGAACACAAATAGAATTAAGTGACTTGCCCAGGGTAACACAGCAAGTATCTGAGGCCAAGTTTGAACTTAAGAAGATGAATCTTCCTGACCCCAGGCCTAGCATTCTATCTACTTTACCACCTACCTGCCCAGATGGGTTGTGGATCTATTAGATTAACCCATGTTTTTTTTTTTAATTAAAAAATTACCCCAGCAACAAGTTATCTGACTGGAGTAGATTTTTTTATTTGTTCTTTATTTATTGATCTTAAATCTAGACTTTCATGGATTAAGAAGTGTTTAAGATTACATAGATTTCTTCAGGACACCACCAAGAGTTTAAGTGACTTTCACTTAAGTGACAGCTAAATGTGTCAGAGGCAGAAACTGAATCCAAATATTCTTGATTCCAAAGTTCAGTCTTCTAATTACTATGCCAGAGAGCCACATAAGGCTGTCAAAATAAAAAGTGTGTCCATTAATTTCTTCACCATGAAGATTGTCACATAGCTATCGAGTAGAACTTTTGCCCCTGACCTCTTCTACTGTACCCAGCTGGTTACCTTTCCAATATCTTGAATTTATACAACTTCTCTTTTCCTCACAAGGACCATACAAAATCAACTAATTCTAATATTGTCATTTCTATTTTACAGATAGATATTTTTAGTCTCAGAGAGTATAAATTAATAACCCATAGTCAAATTAAAGAACCTGTGATTTCACTGGAATGGTTTCTCATCCAGATTATACCTAGTTTACAATTTACAGAGTTTCCTTTGGTTAAAGAATTTAAATCTTATGTCCACACAGCTAGCATATTTCAGAGATAGAATTTCACCTCTGTCCTGACCTAACCCCAAGTCTAGTCCTCTTTCCATGAGGACATACACTGCCTCCATTCTCCCTGTTCCCCCTCTTCTGTCAGTCTGACCATTATTGTCATTTAATTAAAAGTTTCTACTTAATCTTTTTTGTTCAGTTGTGTCAGACTTTTTGTGATTCCATTTGGGTTTGGTTTGCCATTTTGTTCTCCAGCTTATTTTATAGATGAGGAAACTGAGGCCAACAGAGTTAAGCAAATTGCCCAGGGTCACACAGCTAGTAAGTGAGATAAGTTTGAAACTCAGGAAGATTAGTCTTCCTGACTCCAGACCCAACACTATATCCACTGTACCACCTAGATGACCCCCTCATCATAGGCTTATTAAATTTTCTTAGTCATTAACCAAAACTTCAAATGTAATTTGTGCTTGTTAATAGAATATGGCCAAGTATAATCAGGCACATTTTCATGAATTCTCTTTGTGGTGATAGGATGAAAGAAGGTAAAAGATTGGGGAGAAGGAGATTCTGAAGACAAATAAGTAGGAATAAGAAATATCTGAGACATGGGTAGAGATTAACCTTCCTCCCCCCCCCCCCCAAGCATGAGCTAAATCACTGAGTTAGGAGGAAGCCTTGTTACGTACGTGGGACAATAAAGAATCTGGCTAATTGACATTGAGGGTTTATGTTGGGATCCTACAGGAAATTAGCTCAGTAGGGTGGAGCCATGTAATAGAAAACTTTGAAAACCAAACAAGGTGGAGTTTTAAAGGAATAGATAGTATCATAGATTCCTGGGAAAGGGAAATAGAATGAAAACAGATATAGAAAAATTGAGCTGGCATTAGTTTGTAGGATAGATTGAATCAGAGAAAGACTGGAGACAGGGAGACCAGCTAGGAAGCAAGTCTGAGTCATGGGTAAAAAAGATTTTGATTAGGTTAGTGGCAATGGGAGGGGAATGGATGAACCCCAAAAAAATTGTAAAAGAAGATCTGATGAGCATTGTAACAGGATGGATGTAAGGGACAAAAAGAGAGATGGTGTCAGTGAGGAATGATTTTAAATTAGTGATCTAAATGTTTAGCCTCTGACTTTCCAGTAAATGAGAGATTTGTATTAAGTGATTCTTAAGGGCCTTTCTGCTGTTAACAGATAAACATTTATTAAGCACATATGTGTGCCAAGAGCTTTGTGAAGTGCTGGGGATTCAAAGAGAGAAAGGACACAATTACTGCTCTCAAGGAGTTCACATTCTAGTTGGGTGAGACAACATATAAAAGTGTTCAACTAACCACTGGGCAGATAAGAGTCCTTCAGAGTATTTGGGCGAAGTGGGAGGCAGAGCTCCTGGGTCTACATGGAAGACCTGGTGGGCTTCCACCTTACCAGAAGGATTGTAGTTGGTTACATCCTGTAAGATGGTTCACAGATTAAGTACTGGGTTTGCACTCTGGAGGCCTGAATTCAAATCCAGTCTCAGATATTTCCTAGATGTGTGACCCTAGGCAAGTAACTTAACTTCTGTTTGTCTCTTTTTCCTTATTTATGAAATGGGAATAATAATAGTACCTACCTTGAAGAGTTGTTACTGGGATCAAATAAGATGATCATTGTAAAGCTTTTAGCATAGTACTTTAGCACATACTATATAAGTGTTAGTTATTGAAAAATTTAGATTAATATCCAATAACTCCAAATATTTTTATAAAGTTTATTAATAATCATTTGAAGTAGAAGAAATAAAAGGATCAAAAGTAAAACCTGAGTAAAAATCACCTCAGTAAAATTCTCCTGCCTCATCCACAGCCCCATTTCCCTGAGAAGAGAGAGAGTGAGGGTGGAGCTACACAACACTTATATCCTCCCTACATTAGCATGTAATGTGAGAAGGAACATGGGAAGTTGGAATTTAGAGTCCTGGGAAGCAAAATCTAATTATACAGTCCCCCCTGTGATTCCATTGGAACATGAGCATGTAGAAATCTCCCAGATTTACATGCCTAGTTTCCCTAATGAGTCAGTAAGGTACATGGGAAGCTGGGAAAGAGAGTTCTGGGTTTCAAAATTCTATCCACACAATATCATTATTATTAAATGTAGTATGAGTAGACTAGGGTTCATTACCAGGTGGAGGTGAAGTAGTCTTGAAGAAATTTGAAGTATTATAGGTACTCTAGATTCCCTTCTGTAGAAATGTGTATATCAGAGTAAAGTAAGGGAGTGAGATGCCAACATGTAGTCAGGATGGGGGAAGAAGGAAGGGATTGTTGGTAGGAAGGTTGGGAAAACATTTTGGTAGGATCTGGGCAGGGAGCAGATTAACGCTAATACTTTTATATTCTTAGATTGGAGAAAAACATATTTGGAGACAGGTGAGACCTTGGGAACTTTAAATTCCAACCTTGTAAGCAAGCATATTTTACTTAAACTAGTCTCAATTTTGGTAAATGAAGATAATGACCTAATCCAGAGGAAAGAACTTCAGATTAGGAATGATGCCACAGGTTTTTGAGGATTTTGTTAAATTTGAGCCAGATGCTTTTCAACCTTCCAAGCAGATTTCAAAAAACTGTAGGACTTACCATATTTGTATTGCCTTTACTCACTGAAGGAAGTGAGTAAACTACCTCTTCCACCATCACCTTTATTGTTTTCCTTTGTCAACAAGACCAAAAGATACCTTGTAGTCACTGAACTCTTCTCAAACAAAATTTGGGGAAATTTTAACTCCAGAAAAGAATGAGAAAGAAGGAAATGGTCTGTGTTGCATTAATTTTTATATTTGTTAACTCTATCCTTTTAGGCCAAATAATAGACATACTAATCTAATACATATAGGCCAACTAGGATACATACTAATGAGTAATACAGTATAATAGCCACGTATTAGTATATATACACTCAGGTTGTTCAGTTGTTTCAGTGATGTTCAACTCTTTGTAATGTCAGTTGGGGCTTTCTTGACAAAGATAGTGAAGGGATTTGTGATTTACTTCTCCAGCTCATTTTAAAGATGAGGAAATTGAGACAAATGGGGTGAAGTGACTTGACCAGGGTCACACAACTATTACGTGTCTGAGGCCAAATCTGAACCCAGGAATACAAGTCTTTCTGATTTATAAAGATGTTTAGCACTTATATGTAAGCATTTAGACATATATAGAGGCTTAACATCCTATCTACTGTGTCATCTAATTGCTGTATACACATATATGTCACATGTATGATTTAAGCTTCTTGAAGACAGATAACAGTTTAGTTTTAATTTAAATGTGCTTAAAGCCAGATGTTCTGTCAATAGCAGATCCAAAATTAAAGCCTGACCTTCTAGCTTTAGATCTTATGCTTTTTAGACTATATTACATAATTAAAGTGCCTGATATAACTCAATATGTGATCAATAAGTGCTTCTTGACTGATGTCTAGGGGTAGGAGTAAAAGAGATAGAAATTGGAATGGGACCTTCATTTTTATTGGCCTTGGAATCTCCTGGCTACTCCTCTGCATCTCATGGTAGTTAAAAATTGCCTAGAACAGTTGACAAGTTAAGTGAGTTGTTTACATGCCCAGAATGTGTCAGAGGAGGGACTTAAACCTATTAATTGGAAAATACAGTGCAACTGATCTTCTTGCACAATTCTAGGTTCAGCCTTGTTGTTTTTCAGCAGAGCTTGTCCAAGATATATATGTTAATAGATGAATTTGACAAGCTATTCATCTAGCTACATGTTAAAATCTGGATAGTTGGCATTTTTAATTCATTTAAAAAAACCCTTATCTTCCATCTTAGGATCAGTACTGTGTATTGGCTCCACTGTAGAAGAAAGGCTAAGCAATGGGGGGTAAGTGACTTGCCTGGGTTCCTATAGCTAGGAAGTATCTGAGTCCATGTTTGAAGGCAGGCAGGACCTCCTGACTTTAGGCTTGACTAAACCACCTGCCTGTTACCCATGGACTTTGGTTCTTAAGATATAGATAGTTAGATTGAACTCTTTTGCATTTTGGTCATTTTCATTCAGGAAATTTGATCCCTGAGTCTAACTGTGGAGTATAGTATAGTATTCTAGAACTGAATGCAATTAGGAAGATGTTATCTGTGAATAGGAGCAGTTAAATAACTTCACCATCAATAATAATTCATAATGGGAAAAATATCCATTTTGTTTTATTTTTTTAATTGAAAATTTTTATTTAATTAGTTAATTTACAATACTTTTCCATGGTTACATGATTCATGTTCTTTCCCTCCCCTCCTTCCCCTCACTCCCATAGCCAAAGAACATTTCCACTGGGTTTTACATGTTTCATTGAAAAATATCCATTTTTTAAGTGATGAAACTCATGCTCAGCAATTGTCAAATGATTTTCTCAAGGTCCTATAAGCAATAAGTGGAAGAACCAAGACCAGAACCAGGTCTTCTGACTTCTGAAGCCCATTGTTTTCATCCTCTGTACTCTACTGCATCCATCTGTGAACAAATATTTATTAATTGCCTCCCATGTGTCAGTCATTGTGCTAGGTGCTACAGCAAAGGGTATGCCATCATAGAGGCAGCTTGAACTTTGATTTTTCAAAGTCTGAAAGTACCCTATCCATTTTAAGTCTTGAAAGTAGAAGTGGAGGGTGGTACAGAAGAAAAAGAGTCATGGAACAAAGGAAGATAGAAAGTAATTTGGACGGACAAATGCAGGATGTGTTGTATGTTGTGGGTCAGGACTCTCCTGGCATCATTCCTCCTGCTTTTCCCTCTTCTGCCTTCAAGGCTTGTGAAAATTCAGTAAAGCTGCTCTATAAAGTCATGGTTTTATGTTCCTTGGAGGCACTAACAATCAAAGCTGGTCTTTGAAAGGCCAACATTTCTCCTTTTGTGGTTTGTCACCATCGCTTGAGAAGTGAAGAATATACAGAAGCTTTGGAGAAATGCTTTATAGTTGTTGGTGTCTGACACTACATGACTCCCTGGATTTTGTCATGTCAGTGACACTGGAGTGATTTGCCATTTCCCTCTCCAGTGTGTCTCCATTTTACGAATGAGGAACTGAGGCAGACTTATCTAGAGTCATAGAACTAGTAAGTGTCTGAAGCAGAATTTAAATTCATATCCACAGGACTCCATGCCTAGTACTCTTATCTACTGCACCTTCAGCTTCCTCTAGATCTAATGTTGTTATTATTGTTCAGGTGTTTTCAGTCTTGTCTGACTCTTGGTGACCCTATTTAGGGTTTTCTTGGCAGAGATACTGGAATGTTTTTCCATTTCTTTTTTCAGCTTATTTTACAGATGAGAAAACTTAAGCCAACAGGGTGAAGTGACTTACCCAGGGTCATTCAGCTAGTAAATGTCTGAATCAAGACTAAAGTATATTAATTATGGACTGAGACTGGAACTGCAGAACTCCTAATCATTCATTCAGGTGATCTATCCAGTCAAACAGTCAGCAACTTCAGCTGAAAAAATATATAGTCAAATGAATTGACCATCATTTTGATAGTATATTGAGGGAACACAAAAAAATTATGGTAAAGGACATAAAGTACTCTATGAACTCAGACATAAAAATAAAAATTGAATTTTTATTTATAAATTTTATTTATATAAAAAGAAGGGTCTTTCTTAGGGCTTACCCTAGGTAAGATTGTGACAATATCATATTATAGAATTGTGTGAGCTAAAAGGGGCCTTTGAGATAATTTATTCTAACCCCTTCATTTTATCTGTGAAGAGATTGAAGCCTGGTATCAGAGCCAAGGCTTGATGAAGTTAATCTTGGATACTTTACCTCCCAGTCTTTCATTATAGTCCATACTTGATTTCTTCTTTTTTGGCAGGCATCCAGTGTCCCCACACCATTCAGGTCCTCCCCTTTTGGCCAGTCTCCAGACCTTCTCTTCCTCCATCTCTTCTCCATGTATTCTCTCATTCCTCTACCTGACGTATGGCATAGCAGAAAGAATGTTGGATTTGGAGTCGGATTCAAATTTCACTCCTGGTATTTACTATTTGAATGACCAAGCAAACCAATCTGCACAACCCCACTGAACCTCAATTTCCTCATCTGTAAAACTGGAATAATACTGATATCACTTCCCTGGAAAGATTGTTGTGATGCTCAAAATGATTTAAGCATTTTACTAATCTTAAGCTGATAAATAATAAGTATAATATATAATTAGTAAGTAGTCATCATGCCATAGAGAACTGGAATAGAAAAGAAGACCTGAGTTCAAGTCTAGTTTCTGACATATACTGACTTTGTAACCCTGGAAAAGGCATTTAATCTCTCACTGCCGCAGGAAACTTTTTGTAAGACTGTCAATTGCAGGGCAAGACCCTATTTGCTTTCATGAAAGCACTTTCATTATAGATGAGCTCCCTGCACTGATAAAATTACAAGTCTGTGCAAAAGAAAAATGCTATTGTTTTTGTTTTCTCAGGCGGTTGGGTAGAGTGTAGACCTGTGATTTCACCAATACATGGAACATCTAATGTGAACACTCCTACATCCACTCATCTATAACTTATGATCCCACTTTGGTTCCCAAGAAATCAGTGACTTGACCAAAAGCATACACACTAGTATGTATCAGAGCCAGAACTTGAACCCAAATGTTCTAAGGCTATGTGGCTACCTGTCAAACTTCACTGTATTATTACTACTCTTACTTATTTTTATTATGGCAAGAATATAAAGTATGCTATGGATTCAGCCATAAAAATGGAACCTGCCACCATCAAAACTTACCTTTCCTGTATCCCACATTTCAATGATTTGTTGGTACTGGTGGATTAATAAACTCAAAGGATCAGAAGCTAAAAAGACCTTAGAGATCATTTAATCTAGCATTCCTATTTGACTCACAAGTAATTGAGACTTAGAATGGTTAAGTGACTCACCCAAGATCACATAAGGAGGCAGAGTGAGAATTCAAATTCATTTGCTCCAATTTGACCACACCATGCCTCTCTGTAATATGTTTGCATTTCATGGAGGCCTCCTAGAATCATAATGTCTTAACCCTAGGCAAGTCCTTCTATGTGTAGGAATTTTAGATATCTAAGTAGGTTGGGGAGGAAAGAGCATCTTTAGATGCTCCTCAAATCTCTCCTTTTAGGAGATGTCCAGGATCATACCTGACAAGGACTGCTGCCTGACTTTAAATCCCATGTTTTTCTGTTTCTGCTATATTGAAAACTACTTTTTCTCTAGAACAGAAAAAAGTGCAGACACCCTTTTTCTATTGTGTGTGTGTGAAGCTATGTGGCACATTGGATAGAGGACTAGACTTGAAGGGAGAAAGACCCAAGTTCAGACCCTGCTTCAGCCACTTAGTAGCTGTGTGGTTCTCTGCAAGTCACTTAAGGTCTCTTCCTCACAGCTGTACAATGAATGCCTACCTTATAGGCAATTGTGAAAATCAAATTATATTTATATAAAGTGCTTTGAAGAATTCTAAAGCATATCATAAATGTGTTAGATGTTATTACTCAGAGCAAAGATAGTTTGGCTGTTTGGATGGTTTGGATTGCTTAATTGAGTCAATAATTGCTTTGATTCTGTTTCTACTAAATTGGAGCAGTTCTTTGATTCAAATGACCAAGTTGACATTTAGTTTTGGCACAATACCAGTCCTGTTCATGATCAAAATTATGGGGAAGAGGGTGGTGGTGAACATTTTTGGAGATATGTGGCTTCTCCTAAGGGCTTGCTTTATTTGTGTATTTGGGGGTGGGCTGTGTAAACTCCCTTCATTGATGAAATATTGGCAAAGGATTGTAATTTATAGATTTAGCCACTGGCAAAGCAAATATAACTCATGGTTCCAGTTGTCTGGAACATGGAAACTTGCCAATGGGTACATTGGCCTGACTTAGCGAGTTCACAGCAAGACTTGAACTTATACCTTTCTGAAACCAAGGCCCAACTTCAGTAATCTACAGTAGAGAGGGCAAACTTACAATACTCCTGAGTAAGGACTAAACCAGATTAAAAAGTAATTGGGAAATATTTAACAAAATAAATAAAAAAACTTTTTTTGGCCAGTTGTTAGTCATATCTGATTCTTTGTGATCCCATTTGGAGTTTTCTTGGCAAAGATATTGAAGTGCTTTGTCATATCCTCCTCCAGCTCATTTTACAGATGAGGAAACTGAGGCAAATAGACTTAAGTGTCTTGACCAGGGCTATACAGCTTATAAGTGTCTGAGGCCAGATTGAACTTAGGTTTTCATGACTCCATACGTGGTGTACCACCTAGCTGCCCCCCAAAACGGTAGAACATAGATAATAATATGTGGCAAGATGTGTCAATCAGGGATCCCTAAGTGCAGTTTGTGATGGCCATTTCTGTTTGAGTTTGACACCAATGGTCTGTTCCATGCTGCCCCTTTAAAAGAAGTAGTTCTTACTTTGGGGTTTCGAATAAATAGCAGTTAGGAAATTCCTCATCTAACTTGTAGTATAAGAATGATCTATCCCCACCATTAACTTAGTCTTGGCCTGTGTAAAAAAGGTCTTTAAGATTGAATATATACTGGAGTTAAGTGTCAGAGTGGAACTTCTCTTCTAGAGGAAGGAAAAGAATAATAGAATCATAGACCCAGAACAAAACTTAAGGATATTCTAGTCAATCCAACAACTTCTAGTAGAATGCTGGTTATTTGAAGGTATGTACTTTCCTGGCAAGTAATGGGCACATACACATTTGTCAAATCATATTTAGATTTATGTAGCACTTTATGGTTTATAAGTTGCCTTTTCACTATATTCTTTTTTTTAATTCAAGAAATGATTTATTATGACTGAGGTGGATTTATATCAGGGATGCAAAGATGGTTCAACACTAGGAAGATAATAAGCATATTCATTTTAAGAACCAAAATCACATAATCAACTCAAAGGCTGTGGGAAAAGCCCTTGACAAATAACTTTCATTCATGTTTCAAAAAATATCTTACAAAGGATAGGCACAGAAGGACTTTTTTACCTATAAAAATATCTGTCAAAAACTAAAAGCAAGCATCATATGCAATGGGAATATCCTAGAACTTTAACCAATAAATATGGGAATGGAGCAAGGATGCCCATTCTCTTCACCATTATTTGAGATCATAGTTTTTAAAAGAGTGGCAGGTCTCAAAATAAACCCTCAAAAACCAAAAACATTTCTAAATAATAACAAAATCCAGGAGGTAATAATCACTATATTCCTTTGAGGTGGACTTCTCAATGATAATTATCCCCATTTTGCAGACAAAGTAGAGATTCTTAGAAGTAAAGTGATTTTTTTCCATGGCCATATGCCTGTTAAATGTCTGAAGCAACATTGGAACCCAGTTCTCCAGATTCCAACTCAAGGATATTATTCATTATTCTCTGCTGCCAACTCAAATTAGATAATGTCCATTAACACAATGTCTGTGAAAGAGACCAGGAACCAGAAAATGCTCCATGAAAGGTGGTATAGACAGGTATAGGAATTCAGAGGAGAAAGATGGTGTTAGACTGGTGAAGGAAGATTCATTGAGAAATGGACTCAACTTGAATTAGGTCTGAGGGATGGGTGGGCTTCAGATCGATGGAGATGGCAATCTAGGCATCACATAAGTGCACAAATTGCTGATTGAGACTGATTATACATAGTTCTCAGCCATTCACTCATTTTGTCTGGTCAAAATATGGAAAAAAATGCTCTCAAATCAATTATTTGGGATGGGGACTGGAATGTGTCAGCCAATGTGTTCAAGTCTACCTAGGCTGGATGAGGAAATAGTGGGGGATAAAGTAAGATTAAAGGTTGGGGCCCTATTAGGAAGCATCTTAAATTTTTGCCCAAAGAGTTTCATTTATCCTGTAGGTAACAGGAAACCAAGACAAGTTTTTCAGGTGGAGAAAGTGATGAAATTAATTTCCGCAGATTCACTTTTGACTTGAAGTTGCTCCAGATGTGTCATAAGAAGAGCCTGAACCAAGTATCACGAATGAGAATGAATTGGAAGATATGAGAATAACAGGAGAAACATTTTCAAGGTTAGAAACAGACTTGAGGCAGTGAGGGAAGGGTAAAGGTCAAGGATGACCCCGAGGCTTTCAGCCAGGGTGACTAAGTGTCATAATGATGCCCAGTGGTAAACACTGGGAAACCAGGATGGAGAGGAGAGTTGGATTTGGGAACAAATAGGATATTTAGTTTTGGTAGGCTGAATGTATTGAGATATCCATATGGAAATGTGAGACAGGTGACTGGAAATGTGGGACCCGAGTGACCAGTCCCCGATAGAGCCTGAGATGTCCAATCAGTTGCCCAGTCTTACTGATATTAACGGTATAGCTTATTTCCCATTTGTCCTCTCCTGTCCATTCATACAGACACTATTCTGGTTCAAGCTCTCATTGCTTTTCACTAGTACTAATAGCTTTCCAATTGGTCTCACAGCTACCAGTCTCTCTCCTCTCTATTCTATCCCCTTGACAGTCCAAATGGATGTTTCTAGAGTATAGGTCTGACCATGTCATTCATCATTACCTTATTCAAAAAGCTTCAGTGACTCTTTCCTTTAAAATAAAATAAAAATAAAAATTCCCTTTTTGGTTTTTAAAATCCTACGTAATATGGCTTTCTCCTACTGTTCATATTTTTAACATTTCAGTCAAACTTGCTCTTTTTGCTATCCTTTATATGTGACATTCCATCTCTTGGTCTTTGCAACAGGTAATGCATCACCAATACTAGGGATGTACTCCAGGCCCAGCCCTCTATCCATTGAGCCACATAGTTGCCCTTAAGACAGAAATTATCATTAAAACACTGGTGGTTAATGAGAAATAACTATTTGATTGTGAGTTGAAAAATCATTAAATTCTTATGTGTTCTAAACTGTGGTAGTGAATGAAAGTAGAATATGACACTAGAGGAGGTTGGGCAGTATAAACTTGAATAATTTCAATCGACTTCTGAAACTTGAAGAATAGCTAGAAATTGGATAAAGATAGAGAAAGGAAGACATGCCAGGGGTGTGGCAAAAGCAGGAAAAAAGGAAAGTAGCAATACAAAAAAGGGGAGAAGATGAGAAATTTAAAAAATTCATATATTTTTTTGAATGGAAAAATTTTATTAAATTTATTGAGAATATTTTTCCATGGTTATATGATTCATGTTCTTTCCCTCCCCCTTCCCTCATAGCCAATGAGCAATTCCACTGGGTTTTATATGCTCATTGACCAAGACTTATTTCCATATTATTAATATATGCCCTAGGGTGATCCTTTAGAGTCTACATCCCCAGTCATATCCCCATCAACCCATGTGATTAAGCAGTTTTTCTTCTGTGTTTCTACTTATACAGTTCTTTTTCTGGATGTGAATAGTAAAGAGACATTTTTAAAGAATAATGATTTGTAAAGTGATTTTTCAACTCACAATCAAATATCAGTTATTTCTTATTAGCCACCAGTTGTTTAATAATTATTGTCATCTTAAGAGCAGTTACATTGCTCAGTAGCTACTGTTCTGGGCTTGGAGTCAAGAAAACCTGAGTTCAAATGTGGCCTCAAATACTTTTAAGCTCTGGGAACCTGGGCAACTTCACCTGTGTTTACCTCAGTTTCCTTATCTATAAACAAGGATAATAGCACCCACTTCACAGGACTGTTGTGATGATCAAATGAAATAATATTTGTAAAGTGCTTAGCACAATGTCTGGTACATAATGAGAACTGTATCAATCAGTCAATAAACATTTATTAAATGATTACTATGTGCCAGGCACTACACTAAGTACTAGGGATACAAAAAGGGACAAAAGATAATTCCTATCCTCAAGGAGATAACAATGAGAAACCTCATTACTAAGACAATATGCAAACAAATATATTCAAAGAAAGCTATATATAGGAGAAATGGGAAATAATTAGAATTAATTATTAATTAAATTTAGTTACTGAACTCCAATAAATCAAATTAATTTGGGATCCAATAAATTAAATTAATTAAAATAACTAGAATTTTAAAGAAATTAGAGGAAGGTTTCCTATAGAAGATGGGATTAACATTGGGACCTTAAAGAAACCAGAGATGTCAATACTCTGAGCAGAAGAGGGAGATAATTCCAGGCATGGAGGAAGCTAGAGAGAATGAGGGGAGCTGAGATAGAATCTTTTGTGTATAGGGGAACCAAGGGGCCAGTGTCACTGAATCAAAGAGTATATGTTTTATATATAGCTATAGTTACATATATGACTGTATATACATTAATATGTTATGTGTATATTTATATGTAATATGTGTATGAGATATAGATATTTTATGTATATATTATATAGTTGTGTATATATTTTTCTATGTATGTATATATTTATGTACATATTTTTATAACATATATGCTATGTGTATACACTTATGTAATATATATTTATAAATGTTATATATATTTGTTATGTGTATATATTTGTTTTATGCTTATATATTTATGTTATGTATATATATGGGTATGTATATATTTATATTTTATATATATTTGTGTTATGTATTTATGTATAAATATGTTACAAATGAGGAAGGTGAGACTCAGAACCCCTATGTGACTTAGATGCCCAGTGACATATTTTAACTTTTAATCAATCAGCAAGCATTTATTCTGGTAAAATGAATAGTGTAGCAAACTTGGAATGAAGTAATTTTGGGTTTAAATCCTCCTTCAGACACTCAATACCTGTAGGATCCTGGGCACTTAATCTTCCTGTGCCTACTTCTTCACTCATAAAATGAAATTGAGCTCAATGACACTTACAGTCTCTTTCAGCTTTAAATTTACTATCTCCACCACTATCATCATCTTCATCATCAGTGTCAGACAGTGTGCTAAGCACTAAAGATAGGAAGAAAGGTTCTTAAAGGAATAAAGCATTCAAATTGTGGAGGTAGGATGGGGAAGAAATATAAACCGCCCTTTAGTTCACAGAGTCATTGTGGTGAAGTTGAAAAATATGGATGTGTTTGGAATCAGAGTCTGGGTTTGGATCTGACTGTTGTATTCCTATGTGACTTTAAGTGAGTTTTTTTTTTTCATCTGTAAAATGAGGGGCTTGAAATAGACAGGCTTCTAAGGTCCTTTCTAGCTCTAGATCTCTGATCTATATCTGGAGCATTTTGAAAAACTTATTTATCACCATACAGTCAATAAAGGTAGAAGAAATATGTATCCACATCAAGAAAAAATATAGAAAGAAAAGCCTTTATATGTGTGTATGGGTTTTTTCCCCCAATGGAGTCAAACTGTGATCCCATTACTTAGAATGAAGAGGACTGTAAACAGTGCCCTAGTTACTCTACCTTAAAAAAAAAAAACAATTCTGGCTGTTGTCAAGGCAATGGAAAACGGGTACATTCAGTGGTTTTAGGCTTGAGGGAAACTATGGTTGAAAAAGCAATCATAATTGTTTCTTGATGTTGCCAGTGGTATTAAAGTAGGGTCCTAGTAAATGTAGCTGAAGGGGTGGAATTTCAGCAACACTGTGTTTTGATATATAATATTTTGTAAATATAAATAAAACAAATATGTTATAAGTATAAAAATAAAGTAATATTATAAATAATATTGATAAAATTTTATGTTGAGTAAATATAAATATTTTATTCTCATAACAACCCTGGAAAGCAGATACTGTTATTATCTCTGTTTTACAGATAAGAAAATTGAAGCTCAGAACCTGTATAATATCCTGTACTTTAGTAATTATAAAGAAACTGAGAGGCATCATACAATTGTGTGGGTTGCAACTCATCCTTGACTGCTTATTTTATGCAGTTCTTTTTTTGGGTGGGGGGTGGGGGCTAAGCTAAATTTCTTTTTTTTTATTATTTTTTACTTTACTATATTTTATTATTCATTCATTTGTTTGTTTTATTTATTTTTATGCAGTTCTTGACTTTTTTGTCACCCAGATCCTCTTCAGATGTCAGGGAGGTGGGAGTCCTCATACACTAGTAGCTTTTCTCTAAAACTCTTGATATTGTGTGGATGCCCTCCATCTCATTTTCTTTTTGAATCACCTTTCTCTGATATCACCCTTTATGCTAATTTTCTTGTGCAGTGTTTGTTGGTGATACGTTTCAGCCTGCTAATGCCCACTTTGCCTTTTGAATGACTTACTCCTTTTGTTCTTTAGAGACTGTGGTAATCTATGTCTCAGAGTTAATATTGCATCCATGGAAGAATATTAATGTTAAAAAGAATGGCCTTTATTTCAGTGAGAAGCTTAGGATCATTAAAAGCACTATGTATTTTTTCAAAAACTGCTTTATTGATGCTCTTTTTAACATCTACATTACTTCCCAATGAATCCCCCTTGCCAAACAGAATTATTCTTGATAATAAAGACATACAATTAAACAAAATAAATCAGCATACTGATGATGTCTCACAATTCCTCACCTGTAAGGTACAACTTCTCTGGCAAGAGTTTGAAAGGCATCATACAATTTCCTACTGGACATCTCTGCTGTCATCATCCTCATTATATATATAATGCTGGGCATTATTCCATTATTCCCCTGGCAGAATAGGCAGATGAGAACAATTTGTTCCAACAACCATGAAAGTGGCAGAAGCAGGCATTTGGAGTGCCTAGAGCTTTGATTAGACACTGAAAAACACCAAGGTCATATATTGTATCCTTGGCCATTATAAGTCATCCTGACTTATCTTGTCACTGGACTTCAATGACTCTGGAAGAGAGAGTGAAGCTGATGACTTTGTGAAACTCTTCCTTACTTAAATCCAATTCAGATGCAAGTCAAGATAATACCCTGTGACATGATTGGTCATCTTTAAAACAAAAGAAAGAAACAATGATGAACATCACAGTTAATATTCTTCATCTACTTGGTTTTTACCATTTGGTTACTTAGGGGAATTTTTAAAAAGTGGTTATAGATCTATATTGCATATAGATAGATATTGATGGAATAATCTACACAATGACATCTATAAATAAGAAACTTTGGAGAACCTCTCCATGTATAGGAAATCCCCTTTAGATATGAACTCTACAGTAGGCCATCTTTGATGATAGAGGCAAACAGCTTTGGAATGCATATATCATCCTATCTTATAACCTAATTGATGTTAACAATCAGAGAACTGCTGAACAAAGTTATTTCCATTGCTATAGCTTTGCAAGAAATCATGTATGATTTGAAAATACATAGACGAGATACTCTGTTAAAAGAGATCTTTAAATAAACATTGCATTCTACTGAACTTTTTAAAAAGGGTCAACAAACACTAAGCACTTAAGAACTTGAATGCACTGTATTCTTTATGTGATTAGGAAGGGAAGAGTGTAACTTAAGAGATAAAAATAAGCGATTGAATCAGCTTTTACATCTAAGTACAATTATTTAAATTTATTCTCTTTCAGAGGCAAAATCAAGTTTAGAAACAAAAAGACTTTTTTCCCCTGCCTTATCCATAACACAATTTCATGTACAAAAAATATGTAGAAGGTGATGGAGAATTTTATTTACAATAATCTTAGCTAACCTAGGAAAAAGGCTTTTTTTTTTTCATGATAAACAGCCCACTCTTCCTTTATTTTTTAAATTTAAATTTATTTAGTCAATTTAGAACATTTTCCCTTGGTTACAAGAATCATATTATTTCCCTCCCTCACCCCCCCCCCACCTTTCCCATAGCTGATGCACAATTCCACTGGGTATTACATGTGTCCTTGATCAAAACCTATTTCCATGTTGTTGGTGTTTGTATTAGGATGTTCATTTAGAGTCTACATCCCCAGCCATATCCCCTCGACCCTTGTGAAGTTGTTTTTCTTCTGTGTTTCTGCTCCCACAGTTCTTTCTCTGGATGTGGATAGCATTCTTTCTCTTAAGTCCCTCAGAATAGTCCCGGATCATTGCATTGCTCTAGTAGAAATATGCATTACATTTGATTGTGCATCAGTCTCTGTGTACAATGTTCTCCTGGTTCTGCTCCTTTCGCTCTGCATCAATTCCTGGAGGTTGTTCCAGTTCACATGGAATTCCTCCAGTTCATTATTCCTTTAAGCACAATAGTATTCCATCACCAACATATGCCACAATTTGTTCAGACATTCCCCAACTAAAGGGCATCCCCTCATTTTCCAATTTTTTTTGCAACCACAAAGACCACAGCTATGAATATTCTTGTACAAGTCTTTTTCTTATTATCTCTTTGGGGCACAAACCCAGCAGTGCTATGGCTTGATCAAAGGGCAGATAGTCTTTTAGTGCCCTGTGGGCATAGTTCCACATTGCCCTCCAGAATGGTTGGATCAATTCACAACTCCACCGGCAATGCATTAGTGTCCCAACTTTTCCACATCCCGTTCAGCATTCATTACATTCCTTTGCTGTCATGTTAGTCAATCTTCTAGGGGTAAGGTGATACCTCAGAGTTGTTTTGATTTGCATTTCTCTGATTATCAGAGATTTAGAAAACTTTTTCATGTGCTTATAGGGTGATCCTTTAGAGTCTATATCCCCAGTCATATTCCCATCAACCCATGTGATCATGTTTTTCTTCTGGGTTTCTACTCCCACAGTTCTTTCTCTGGATGTGGATAGTGTTCTTTCTCATGAGTCCCTCAGAATTGTCCTGGATCATTACATTGCTCTAGTAGAAATATATATTACATTTGATTGTGCCACAGTGTATCAGTCTCTGTGTACAATGTTTTCCTGGTTCTGTTCCTTTCACTCTGCATCAATTCCTGGAGGTCATTCCAGTTCACATGGAATTCCTCCAGTTCATTGTTTCTTTGAGCACAATAGTATTCCATCACCAACATATGCCACAATTTGTTCAGCCATTCCCCAATCGAAGGGCATCCCTTCATTTTCCAATTTTCTAACTCCATGAATTAATAACTTATCTTCTCTGAACCCTAAATTTATTTCTTCATCCCTAACATGGGAGAGTTGATCGTGATTTTTCAATTGTATCCAATTTTTGTGTCCCCATTTGGGTTTTTCCTGACAAAGATACTAGATGGGTTTTCCATGTCCTCTAGCTTATTTTATAAATGTGGAAACTGAGGCAAATGGGTCAGTGACTTTTCTAAGGCCACAGAGCTAGTAAATGTCTGAGGCCAGATTTGAATTTAGGAAGATGAGTTTTCCTGACTTCAGCCATGGCACTCTACCCACTCTTTATTAAATTTGGTGGTACTTCAGTTTTACATTGTGGAGCATATAAAAGCATATTTTTGTCCTCAAGGATTTCTTGGGGAAGAGGCCAGAATTTCAGTGAACTAGATAACTTAAATTAAACACCCATTTCACTAGAATGCAGCAGAAATTGTAGATTTGGCTTCTTGAAGCAGTGAGACTATGAACTTGTAACCTCTGTCTGCTTTGGCCAGGGGTAGACTCTGTTCCTGACCTGTTCTCTTGCTATCATATGGTTGAGTAATAAGATAAAAAAAACTTTCTTGGATCAACTGCCTGTGTAAATCTTCAGTTATTACTATTCCTAGCTAGATAACGGTGAAGTATTCATAGCAGAGGAGACTAAGGAAGTTGTCATACTGCCATAGACACAGGATGCTGAGAAATCTTTCTATCTATGGGCAAGTCCTTTGGTCCTGGTGTTGACTGCTTCTGAACTGCTGGGATTTGCATGGACATTCTCTTGGAACAGAAATCATCTGTCTCTTTTCTGCTCATTTCTCCTTCCTGCTGCTCTTTTCCCTGGAGTATTTTTGGGACCATAGCTGTCAAGTGATATTCCTGACATTTATGTCTCTAGGATAAGCCATTGGGTAACCGGGAAATGCCACTGCCTCTGGGATAGTAACCATAGGATCCTAGATTAAGAGGAACTGTGAGGAAATTCAGAGGTCACCAAGTCCATTCTCTTCATTTTACACAGCACCCTGAGGGCAGCAAGGTGGTACAGTGGATACAGTGCCAGATCTGGATTCAGGGAGACTGTCTTTCTGAGTTTAAATCCAGCTTTAGACACTTAACTAGCTGTGTGACCCTGGGCAAGTCACTTAACTCTGCCTCAGTTTCCTCATATGTAAAATGAGCTAGAGAAGGAAATGGCAAACTACTCTCATATCTTTGCCAAGAAAACCTCAAAAGGGGACATGAAGAGTCAATCATAACTGAAAAAAAACAGCTAAACAACTGAGGCCCATAGGAATAAGGCAACATGTCAAGGCCACACATTTAGGAAGTAGCAGAACAAGTCTTCAGATAACCTCTTCTCTTTTCATGGTATCAAGATCTCTTTCATCCCAGAACAGTGACACATCAAGATAAAACATTTATTAAGTTGTTTACAATGGATCAAGAACTATGTTAAGTGATGTGAATAAGAAATACAAGAAAACAAGAGGGTCCCTTCCCACAAGGAGCTTATATTCCTTTGCTTATTTTTATAAATTTATTTATTTAGGATATTTTTCCATGGTTACATGATTCATGTTTTCTCGATTCCCTTTTCCCTTCCTCCTCCTGGAGCTGACAAGCAATTCTACTGGGGTTAATGAGCTTACATTCTAAGGGAGGAAGACAATACATAAAGGAGAGATGGAAACTGGGTCTGAGTTTGGAAGAAAGAATAGGGTGTGGTGGTAGAGGAAGGGACTTCTTGAAGTAGCTAAGGAGATAGAGCAACTCAGAGAGTAATTTGGGAATTAGCAAGCATGACTATAGTTCCTCGAGAAATGATGATCTGTGATAATTATCTAATGATAATCAGAGATAAAAGCAATATTTATAATTATGATTCACTAAATTATATTTTATAATATAACACTTTATAATAATGTTTTGATATTTATAATGTTTTGAGATATGCAAAATGCTTCATATATTAGCTTATTTGAGCTTGCCCACAAAAACCCCATGAAGTGGGTACTACTATTATCCCCATTTTTCACACAAAGAACCTGAAGCTCAGTAGTATTAAAAGACTCATAAAAGGTCATCTAGTTAATAAATGATTATAGAAGAATTACAACTTGGAACTTCTTAACTCCAAATTCTAGATTATACCCACTATACCAGCTAGTTGCTTCATGAAGTTCTTGAAAATCACTTCCAATTCCAAAATCCAAAGATTCTGGAAGTTTGCTAAATGCCACATCATCTGCCCAGGGGGCGTTGCTTAAGGGTGTCTAATAACAACACAAAATATGTTTAATGGAGATGGGAAATGACATGAGTTCCTCATTTCTGTACTAATTATCTACCATAAATTAAATTCATAAACCTTCTTTTCCAAAAAGCAAGCCAATTTTGACATCATTGCAAGCTACTCCAGAGGGTGGAGTTGAAGAAGAAATTAGAGGGGTATTTTGCAGTTTTGTTTAGAAGTCACACCCATAACTAATAGTAATTGGATGATCCTTGCCCTTGACTTCCCTATGTCTTTGCATAAGACATTACACTTCTCCAGAGAAGTTGCTTCATCTCTGAAATGGGGATGGATAATAAATATACTGAATGACTACTGTATACGATGAAACAAACTATCAAGGATCAAGCTAGTTGGAGAGCCACAATGGGATTCTTAGGGTTTATGCATAAATGTTACATGGATTGAATAATACTTTTGATAATGCCATTTCCGGGGAAGTTCTGGTTAAGATGAATTATACCATTTGTATTCCATTTCCTCTCTCAATTGTCACTTCTTTTTCCTAGGACCTTAGGGTTACTTTTAATTTTTATTTTTGATGTTACAAAATGATATTTACATTAACAATGGAGCAAGGACAAAGCAAAAACACATTTTTCTTTGAAGGGAATCTGGCAAAATTGGGACACTAATGCACTGCTGGTGGAGTTGTGAATTGGTCCAACCATTCTGGAGGGCAATTTAGAACTATGCCCAAAGGGTATTAAAAGACTGCCTGCCCTTTGATCCAGCTATACCACTGCTGGGTTTATAATTCAAGGAGATCATAAGGAAAAAGACTTGTACAAAATTATTCATAGCCATGCTCTTTGTGGTGGCAAAAAGAAAATTGGAAAATTAGGGGATGCCCTTCAATTGGGGAAGGGCTGAACAAATTGTGGTATCTGTGGTGATGGAATACTATTGTGCTTAAAGGAATAATGAACTGGAGGAATTCCATGTGAACTGGAATGACCTCCAGGAATTGATGCAGAATGAAAGGAGCAGAACCAGGAGAACATTGTACACAGAGACGGATACACTGTGGCACAATCAAATGTAATGTATATTTCTACTAGAGCAATGAAACGATCCAGGACAATTCTGAGGGACTTAATAGAAAGAACGCTAAACACATCCAGAGAAAGAACTGTGGGAGTAGAAACACAGAAGAAAAACAACTGCTTGATCACATGGTTTGATGGGGATATGATTGGAGATGTAGAGTCTAAACGATCACCCTAGTGCAAATATCAATAATATGGAAATAGGTCTTGATCTTTACATGGTCTACATGTAAAAGGTAAAATAGGTCTACATCTTTACACGTGTAAAACCCAGTGCAATTGCTCATTGGCTTCTGGAGTGGGAGGAGGGGAGGAAAAGAACATAATTCATGTAACTATGGAAAAATATTCTAAATTAATAAACTTTAAAAATAAGAAAAAGAAAAAAAAAACATATTTTCTCCAATACCCATCAGGCATCTTCTCCCTTATACTACCTTAGTCTTTTGGAGAAGCTTGCTCAAAAGGTAGCTTAGTTCCAGCATTAGCATTGGTCCCATCAAATACATGTCCAAAGATGACTTTGCTGCCCCCAGGACTATTCCTTTTAGCTTTCCTTGATGTGGGTCTTGGAGTTGGGCTTGGATAATACCAGAACACCTAGACACCCTCCTGAACCTTACATGGAATTTGCCTGTGTGAATAGGCTCCATTCGGTCTACATCTGATGGACAGAATCAAATGAAAAGGTCAAGGACAGAAGGCCTATTTCTCTTCCCCACATGGCTTCAGAAGAAAATTGTTGTTAAATTGTTTCAGATACTCACAACTCTCTATGACCTTATTTGGGGTTTTCTTGACTAAGAATGTTTTGGCATTTTCTTCACTGGTTCATTTTACAGATGAGGAAACTGAGGCAAACAGGGTTAAATGATTTGTTCACACAACTAGGAAATGTTTGAGGTTGGATTTGAATCCAGGAAGATGAATTGGAATTCTAGACTTTAGGCCTGATGCTCAAAAAGGCCTTTTTCCTTACTCTTTGGTCTTGTGGTTAAATTGTATGGTGAGGTACAGAGTCCCCAAGTTTCTCTAGTTTAAATGAAACAGAAAGTTCCTTTAGGATTACTTTCTATATTATCTCAAGTGTTTGTTTATAGTCTCCCTTGGTTCCCCTGAATGAAATAGACCCTTTCCTCCTTGGATCTTAGGTCATTTACCATTTCATTTCTGATCAGAACTACTCTCTGAGAATCCAGTTGTCTGATCTGCTGCTGGTATTCCTCTGAGTTCTTTTTCTGGAAATCCTATTTTCTATAGATCCCCTGGTCTTTGCTAAAAAAAAAAAAAAACTCTCAGTCTGTCCACTTTATTTTAGTTTTTCTAAATAATTCAATTCAATGAACATCTATTTTCTTTTAGTTAATTAGGCTCCTTGCAGGTGGGATTTGAGCTAAGCCTTGAAGGAAACCAGGAGATGGAGGTGAGGAAAGAAAGCTTTCCAGGTATGGGGGACAGTCAGTTAAAAAAGGAAAGGCACAGGTGTGTGTTTGTCAAGTGCCATTCTCCTATTGCTGGCATTTAAGCACATATTAACAGGTTGTTATACATGTCCATCATAGGGCTGTATCCTTCCAATTACCAAAAGCAAGATGTGGAAGAACTGGAATTGGGAGGACCTGGGTTCAAATCTGGTCCCTAACACTTTCCTATCTGTGTGACTTTGGACCATGTCACTTAACCCTGACTGCCTCATCCAGGCCATTCTTCTGTCTTAGAATTCATACTGACATAGAAGGTAAGGGTTAAAAAAAGAGACATATTCTTCTTACCCTGAAGGAATTCACTATACTTCTAGGGAGAGAGAACACAAATATGTAAAACAATAGCAGTAAAAGATATAATCGACAGTTTGACAACACTAGGAGAGAGGCTATGAGGCAGCAGTAGGATTATTTGCCAAATGCTGTGCAACTAATAATTGCCAAAGGATTGGGTTGTAATAGCCTGGGAAGTCTTTTACAGCAGAAAACAGATTTGAACTGGACTTGAAGTATATTCAGATTTGGAAAAGGTGGATTAAAGTGTGGAAAGGCATTCTAGGAGGCAAGCCAAGTATGAACAAAAGCAAGGTAGTTGGGAAAAGACAAGAATGGCATAAAGACTTGTCCGGCATTTAGAGTTTGGGGATAGAGTCCTGTAGGCAAGTTTGGAAATATAGGTTGGAGCTAGCTTTTGAAAGGTCTTGAATTCTAGGCTAAGGAACTTAAAATTTATCTTTTAGGTCAGTAGTCTCCACATTTTCATTCACACTCTTCTATCAATAAAAAAGAGCATGTTTTCCTAGTATATATATATATATATATATATATATGTTTAATTATTTCTAAGTTATATATACATAAAATCATACTAATAATTTGAAAGGATAAAATAAATATTAAATAGTATTTAATCTTAGGATCAATAAGGAACTCCTATGAGTAAGGGAGTTATATGATGAGACTTATAATTCAGGGATCACTTTGGAACTGTGTGGAATAAGGAGACACAAAGCAAGACAACAATTAAGAGGTTCTTGTAACAGTCTAGGTAAGACAGATTTGGAGTTCAGAGGTCCTGGGATCAAATCTGGCCTCAGACACTTTCTAATTGTGTGACCCTGGGCAAGTCACTTACCTCCCATTGCCTAGCCCTTACCATTCTTTTGCCTTAGAACCAGTACACGGTAGTGATTCTTTTTTTAAATAATTGATTAATTTATTTAGAATTTTTCCATGGTTATATGATTCATAATTTTTCTCATCCCTCTTCCCTACCCCCTTCCAGAGCTGATGAACAGTTCCACTGGGTTATACACATATCATTATTCAAAACCTAGTAACATATTATTCATATTTACAATAGAGCAATCATTTAAAGTTAAAATCCCCAATCATATCCCCATTGAACCACATGATTAATCATATGTTTTTCTTCTGCATTTCTGCTCCCACAGTTCTTTCTCTGAATGTGGATAGTGTTCTTTCTCATAAGTTCCTCTAGATTGTCCTGGGTCATTGCATTGCTGCTAGTAGAGAAGTCCATTACCTTCGATTGTACCACAGTGTATCTGTCTCTGTGTACAATGTTCTCCTAGTTCTGCTCCTCTCACTCTGCATCACTTCCTGGAGGTTGTTCCAGTTCACATGGAATTCCTCCAGTTCATTATTACTTTTAGCACAATAATATTCCATCACCAACAGATACCCCAATTTGTTCAGTCATTTCCCAATCAATGGACACCCCCACGTTAGTGATTCTAAGATAGAAGGTAAGGGTTTTAAAAATTAAAAAAAAAAGATCTAGGCAAAAGGAGATGAGGTCCTGAACTAGGGTGATAGCTATGTGGGTAGAGAGGATGAGATATTCAAGTGTTATTGTGGAGGTAGGAAAAAAAAAGATCTGGAACCTGATTGTAGGTGAGAGTAAATGAGAGAGGATGATACCAAGATTTTGAACTTGGGTGAATGAAAGGATGGTGGTGCCCTCAATAGAAAGAGGGAAGTTCAGAACAGGTGAATATTTGTGAGGAAAGATTATAAAATGAAATTTGATCACATTCTTGTTTTCCTATATGACTCATTCTATCCCCCTCACCCCAGGATAGAGCCTGTCCCTCTTAGGGTAGCCTGCTGCAACTATAAGATGATCTAGGGGACAGAATGTGATTAGGGGAGTAGTCGTGGTAAGCAAATTTTTCTTGCATAGCTGCTGGTGCCAATAGGTCAAGGCTAAGTTGTTACCACCTGGAAAAGAGAACTAGAGAAGGAATGAGGTGGTTGAAAGCTCAGAGTAGGGGGGGCAGAGAGAGGGGAGTAAGGGAGCAAAGTGGATGAGGGTGAAGATGTGATGGAGATAATATTTAAACTTTCAACTGATGTTTAATACTTTGACCACCTAATAAGAAGGTAAGGCTCATTGTAAAAGCCTCTGATGTTGGGAAAAGTTGGGAAAAAAGAAAAGAGGATGAGATGGCTAGATAGTGTAATAGAAAAATTAACATAAACTTTGACAGATTTAGAGAAATAGTGGAGGATAGAAGGGCCTGGGGTGCTATGGTTCATGGGATCATGAGGAATTGCACATAACTGAACAACAACATAATGTAGTTGTGTGGGAAACAAACTTAGGATTGGCTATTTGGAGAAAGGGGATGCTATCATTTTCCCAGCCTCCCTCTGAATGATCAGCATACCCCAAGGTCTTTGAAAATGAAAGTCCTTGATTTATTCATCCACAAAATGAAGAAGATGAATTAGATTAGAACTTCTTAACCTAAAGTTCATAGACAGGAAGATAATACAGAGTGTGAGGGGATATTGAGTTCCAAGGGATTTCTGGATAGATTTCAGAAGGTTTGTTAACTTGGATGGGAAGAAAACAAAAAAAAATCAACTTAACATCTTTATTTTCACCAGCCTTTAACTGAAATGTAGCACTTTCCTCGTTGATTTAAAACATGATTCTGAGGAAGGGTGCATAGGTTCCTCAGGCTGCCAAAAGGGTGATCCATGACAGAAAAAAATTAAGAACCCCCAACGTAGATGTTCTCTTAAACACTCATAAAACAGTCCCTACTTTGGAGACCAATAAAGTAGACTTTAGGCAATAAAGAGCCATTGAAGGGTTTTGAGCAAGTTGATTCCCTGAAGACAGTGGTGCATTAAGAAGAGTCTAGCACTAGTGGGCTAGATAGACTTGCTCTGCTAGGAGGAGAGGCTGCTTCTCCAAACTACTATTTGAAAGTACTCAGCTGAATTTTTTTTCAAAGACTAGAAAGGTTTTCTTTTTCTTTCTTTTTCTGATGATAGCAAGGAAAATCATCTTTCACTAAATATTCACATAGACACGGTGGTTATACTGTCAAAAGAAGTTGGCAGGAGCAGCTGATAAAAGGCTTGGTAGGCATTGCAAAGGAGTCTGACATCCTGATTGGAATGAAAGGTGCCATATCAAGAAAATTTAGGGACTGAAATAATGCCAGTGCCATGCATAAGAGTGGAAATGTTTCTGTAATCTGTTATTTAAAACTTGAATAAAAGTGATCCCTTATCTTTTAAAAATATCACAATAAATATATATCATAAATAGCATTCCTCTATAAAAGATGAATCCATTTAAGAAAATCATACCCAGGCAGAGCCAAGTGAGCTTAGTTGCTCAGTCAACTGCAAAAAGTTAAAAGATCAGGGTAACCCAATCTACAGGTAGATTAAACGTACATACACACAAATCTGAAACCTAGAACAATGGCAATAACAACAGAGGCTGTCCCTCTTCCCCAGTTGCCTGATAGCTATTCTCATTGTTTCAGAACAGTGCACAGGTATGCATAAACTGTGGGGATGCCTAACTCCACCCCCGAAGGGCAGCCCCATTGACAGCTGATACTGACATTCACCAAGTTGGATTCAGTGGAGGATAATGAAGAGGGGGGAGTGGATGGTGGATTCTAGCCAACCTGCTGTGAAATGTGACCCCCGATGCTTACATATGCACTACATGAATGAGGATATGTGTATGGAGTTGTTTGTATAGGAGGCTGTGGCAAAAGCCTTCCCTCCTGCAAAATGTTTATGGATTGAGAGGATGTGTGTTAGAATATAAATATAAATATATATGTGTATATATATATATGTATATATATATAGGTCCTAAGTATTTGTAAATGTCCTAATATTAGGGAGTCTGCAAACTATATAGCCCTGAGAGCCAAATCCACTTCTACCTGTTTGGTTTTTATATTTTTAAATAAAATTTATTCTTAGCTCATGGTTGTACAAAAATAGGCATTGGGCCCTATGGTTTACCAAACTCTTTAGGATAATTGAGAGGTCTTATGGGAGTCTATCTATAGTCCTAGCAGTCAGGAGGGTCAAGTTTCAGCCTCTGTTTGACCCTGAGCTGATCATTTAGCCACTCAGTCCCTGGGCAATTCTCTCAGTTGCAGAGAAAGGAGTTTTCTCAGAAAAGAGTCATTTTATTGTTCTTTTCATTTATATGGTTGTAATCATTGCATATCTTATTTTCTTGGTTCTGTTCATTTCTGTCTGCATCAGGTCACATGAGTTTTTCCATGCTTCTTTCTAGTCATCATAATGATAATTTCTTATTATGCAGTCATACTCCATAACATTCATGTACAGTTTGTTGAACAATTTACCACTTCATGGGCATTAACTGTTTCAAGTTCTTCTCTACTATTAGAAAAATGCTATTGTCAATATTTCAGTATTTCTTTTTGTCAATTAAAAAAAGAAAAACTAATTCTTCTCATCTTACTCAGGATGCAAGTGCAGGGGTTACTCTTGGCCTGATCTGCTCCATTTTTGTCCTGGGTCAATTAGGTCCTGGGTCAATTTTGTCCTGGGTCCTTAGGCAATATAGTGGCCCCTCACTCTCAGGGGCTCATCATATTGATCCAAAACTTAACTTCGAAACCCAATCTGCTTAGAGATTTGCCAGCCTCAGCCACCCCATCAGCTAGGATTACATATGAATATACATATACTATCAAAGCTGACTCTTTCTTTTTGTGGTTGAGAAGCATGCAGGGTGGATTTTTCTAATTAAAAAGGAACACCATTTTATATATGCTCAGCAGGGAAAATTCTAAATTAGAGAGAATGGGCATTTCAGTCACTTTCTTTGTGTAATTCCAAATTATTTATCAGAGAAGCTAGACTAGTTCACAATTCCATCAACAAGGTAGTAGCATGCATGTTTTTTCTCTCTTAAAAACAAAACAAACAACAAACCCTTACTCTCTGCCTTCCTAAGGCAGATCAGTTAGGCAATTGGAGTTAAGTGACTTCCCCAGGATCACACAGTTAGGAAGTGCCTGAGGGCAGATTTGAACCCAAGTCCTAACTGACTCTTCCATTGTGCTACCTAATTGCCTCTAAGCTTGCCTTGCTTTCTACAACTCCTCTAATATGAACAATTCTCTCTTCTAACCCCTTTACCAGTTTGCCTGATGTGAGATAAATGGTTTGGTTTTGCACATCTTATTATTAGTGATTTGGAACATTCTTTCATATGCTTGTTAGTTTGCAATTCTTTTGAGAAGTGGTTGTTTGTGTCCTATGATCACTTTTCTATTGGGGGAATAGTTTGTCAAATCAAATCAACAAATATTTATTAAGCTTCTGCTAGATGCTTTAAGTGCTTAAGCACTGAGGCTTTTAAAAAAGGAAAAGAGGCAAGAAAAAAACAAACCAAAACAAAATCCCCAGCACTATTCCTATTCTCGTGGAATTCACAGTCTAACAGGGGAGACAACCTGCAAACAAGTATGACAAACAAATTATGGATGGGATCCATTGGAGACTATCTCAGAGAGAAAGAGATAGGATAGAAGAGGACCAGGAAAAGCTTCTTGTAGAAGGTAGGGCTCTACCTGAGACTTGAAAGGAAGCCAGGAAGTCTGGAGGCAGAGGTGAGAGAGAATTCTAGGTGTGGGGGACAATTACTGAAAATGCACCAGGTGAATAGATGGAGTATTGGGTGCAAGGAACAGTAAGGACACCAGTTTTAGTAGATCACAGAGAACATGGAGGGGAGAGTAATATATAAGAACACTAGAAAGGTAGGTAGGGGCCAGGTTATGAAGTGCTTAAAAACCATATTTGACTTAGGAGGTAATGATGGGGCAGCTAGGTGGTGCAGTGAATAGAGTACTAGGCTTGGAGTCAGGAAGAGTCAACTTCATGAGTTCAAATGTGACCTTACACTTACTCACTGTGTGACTTTGGGCAAGTCACTTCACCCTGTTTGCCTTAGTTTCCTCATCTGTGAAAAATGAATTGAGGAACTAAATGGCAAACCACCCTAGTATCTTTACCAGGAAAATCCCAAATGGGGTTACAAAGTGTTAGACTGAACAACAAGAGCAAAGGAGCTTATTGAATGGAGGAGGTAACATGGTGAGACCTATGCTTTAAGATCAACTTGACCGTTGAATGGAAGATGGACCAGAGCAGGGAGAGACTGGAGACAAGAAGATCAATCATAGTGTTATTGTAATAAACCAAATATGAAGTGATGAGAGCTTAAACCAGGGTAATGGAAGCATCAGAATTAAAAAGAACACATATGCTAGCAATGTTGTAAAGGTAAAACTGATAGGAATTGGCAACTAGATAAGGGGTGGGAGAGAGGAGGAGTCAAAGATGACAGACACTCAGGTGATGAGCCTGGGTGACCAGGCAAGGAGAATGGTAGTAACAGGGAAGTTAAGAAGAGACTTGGGGCAGGATGGAGATAATAAGTTCATGGGACATATTGAACTTAAGAGATCTTTGAGACATCCAGATATCAAATAGGCAGTTGGAGATATGAAATCAGGGAAGAAGTTGGTGATGGACAAATAGATTTGAGAATTATCTGCTTAGAAATGATAATTGAATACAAGGGAGGCAATGAAATCACCTAGTGAGCAGAAAAAAAGGAAGATAGCTCAGAGCAGAGCCCTGGGAGATATTCACAATTAGGGACCTTTTGGGTAAGAAGACTTTCTTTTTTTTAGTTTTTTAAATTTTTTTAGTTTTTAAAAACCCTTACCTTCTGTCTTATAATCAATACTGTGTATTGGTTCCAAGGCAGAAGAGTGGTAAGGGCTAGGCAATAGGGGTCACACAGCTAGGAAGTGTCTGAGGCCAGATTTGAACCTAGGACCTCCCATCTCTAGACCTGGCTCCCAATCTACTAAGTCACACAGCTGCCCCCTAAAAAAGACTTTTTAATATTATTTCAGGGATGATTCAGAAGCTAGAGCAAATGTGACATGAATAGACTAAAAATGAAAAGGTTTGGAGAGTGGCCTACCAGAAAAACCTCTCCAAGAATAAGGGCAGCAGGAAACAGAGGAACAACATTCAGGAAGAGCAGATATGGGGAATAATAGACGTGCTGATAACAATAGGAAGTTCAATTAAGGGGAAATGAACAATACATTGCCATTAGAAGGGCTAGTTAGAGATTTCCTGAGAGTAGAGCCCAAGGGAGCTTGCCAACCAAGTTAGTAAAGCAGGTGGTGAAACAGGATGATGGCAGTCCCCCCCCCCCAAACTTGTGATCACCATTTAACCCAGACCTTGATCCTAGGTAGAAAAGGACCTTTTTTCCTCCAGAGACTGAAAGAGGACTAAAATTAATTTTTTAGTCCTTTAGACTGGAATGTAGGAGCAGGATAGACTAGCAAGATTAAGCCAAAACTTCAAAAATTGGAGCCTAAATATGAGCTTGTGATTTAGGAAGAAAATGAGGAGATTGGGAGTACCTGGGAAGAGACATTGCTTAGTAATGCTTAAAACCTGTGCTAAGCAAAATGACTAATAGGTTAAAAATGAAACCAAAGGGGGGAAAAACCCTTAAGTATAGTAATTTTTATTTATTTCTATTATATTATTTCTTCCAGTCTGTTGACATGATTTTGATTCTTGATTCTATCAGCCCTTGCCTTCATTCTCTCAGATACTCCACTAGATCTGGGGTCCCCTTTGATGTGATTAATTATTCCCTGTACTCTTGTTAAGAATGTCTTCCTTGAAATATATTTTGCATGATAATACATGTATAACCCAGTTTATTTGGTTTTCTATTTTAAGGATTTGGTTTTTATGAGTATTCTCATACAAAAATGAACAATATGGTAACATGTTTTGCATGATAATACATACATAAACCAGTTTATTTGATTATTTTGGGGTTTTGGTTTTATATGAGTATTCTCTTACAAAAATGAACAGTATAGAAATGTTTTGCATGATAATACATGTATAACCCAGTTTATTTTTTTTTATTTTAAGGTTTTGGTTCTTCTGAGTATTCTCATACCAAAGTGAACAATATGGCAATATGTTTTGCATGATAATATACATATAACTCAGATCAAATTGCTTGCCATCTTCAAGAAGGGGGAGGAAAGGGAGAGAAGGAGACAATTTGGCTCTTATAACTTCAGAAAACTTATGTGGAAAATTGCTATTACATGTAAATGGTCAAACAAACTATTTTTGTAAAAGGGGGAAAAAGAATATCTTCCATAGCAACTTAATCACTGACAAAAAAAAATGTATCTTTGAACAAGAACATTAACTACCACTAAAAACATCTAAAAACATTGCAGCAGATTAACATTGACCTCTTAGCACTTTTTGGATATCGTTTTTTTGATTATACTTGTAGTTCAGATATAGTTTTACATCTTCTCAACTGTTCTGCTATTCTTCATCTTGTTCATAAGGACATTGGTAGATGTAAATGCCTCGCTTTTAACAATAAAAATATACTATATCTATGACATTCCCCTAAAATTAATCTTTCAAAAAAGGAAATGGGGTTAAGATCAAAAGGTATTATTTGAATTTTTTATTGAGAGGATCCAGATCCAGGACCCCATATTTAGAGAGAACTCTTGGTATGGAAATGCCTTTTCACTGATCCAGAGTAGCTACTTGTCTGCAGCTTATAGTCAATGGAAAGCTTTTGTTGTTGTTTAGTCACTTTTCAGTTGTGTCCAACTCTTTGTGACGCTTTTGGGGATTTTCTTGGTAGAGATACTGGAATAGTTTGCCATTTCCTTCTCCAGCTCATTTTTTTAATAAAGGAAGACTCTGAGACAAATAGTGTTAAGTGACTTGCTCAGGGTCATGTAGCTAGTGTCCAAAACAGAATTTGCCAAGATCCTTATTGATATAAAAGAATAGTTGTTTTTATACATGCATATACACATATATACATATATATGATTTATATGTATTTAAATTATATATATATATATATTTAAACCCTTACCTTCAGTATTATATCAAATATGCAGTATTAGTTCCCAGGCAGAAGACTGGTAGGGGTTAGGCAATGGGGGCTAAATGATTTGCCCAGGGTCATGCATCTAGGTAGTGTCTGAGGTCATATTTGAACCCAAGACCTCTGGATCTCAAATTTTTACTGGCATAGCTATCCTGAGTTATAATTTTTTAATACTATCAATCAAGGGAGGCAGCTGTGTGACTTCATAGATTGAGAACCAGCCCTAGAGGCAGGAGGTCCTGGGTTCAAATTTAGGCTCAGATGAAATTTCCTAGGTGCATGATGCTGGGCAAGTCACTTAACCTCCATTGCCTAGCCCTTACCATTCCTCTGCCTGGGAACCAATACATAGTATTGAGTCTAAGGCAGAAGCATTTTTTGTTTGTTTGTTTGTTTAAACTATGAATCAAGTAACAATCATTTGCCAAATATCTATTGTGTTCCAAATATTGTGGTAGGTGCTGGGGATACAAAGGCATAAAATGAAAAATCCTTGACCCTCAAGGAACTCACATACTGTATTTTAAATAATGAATCCCCAAACCATAGCTTGGTTTGGTTTAATGACTGATATTGCATTTTTACTTGTTTTCAGTGTGTGGTTATGCCACCATGGGTCAGTCAATTAAAAAGTCAATTCTCAAAAATTATCCACTCTATCAGAAAAAGCCTGTTCATTTTTCAGATGAGATAGGATCTTGATTCTAGAGGAGAACTGGAATTCAGAGGACAATTAGCCCCTCCTCCTCATTTTACAGATGAAGAAACAGAGGCCCAAGGAGGTAACATGACTTGACTGAGGTACACAGGTAGAACATGTCAAAGGTGAGATTTGAACCCAGGTCCTCTGACTAACTCCAGGGCATCATATTGTTTCTCAACACCATATGCAATCTAAAGATTTCAAAGGATTTAAAAAAAACCCTTTTTATTTTACCTTCAAGACTTGAGTATGCAGTGATTGGTGCTATCCATTTAATAGTAAGGGAAACCAAGTCACTGAGCACCAAGTGACTTGACTCAGGTTATAAAGCATTAGCAACTTTAATGCTAACATTTAAGAATCTGGCTTTTAAAAATAGGTGGATTAATGGCCCTTTTTATTATACTTAAACTCGAGCCTTTTTAAAAAAAGAAATTGTAAAAAAAAAATTTTTTTTTAATTAAGAGCAAAGATGGACAGAGCCTTGGCCAAAACACCAAGCTAGGCTTTCTTCTCCTGTGTTTCCCAGGACACCACGGTAGGCTTGACACCTAGTGAAAGCTAAATACGCTTCTCCATAGTGACCAGGAATTCATGGTACTGATTTTACACACTGGAATCCCAAACCAGGACACATAGATTTCCTGTCAATTTCCATTACTTGGAGCATGTAAAGCCATTGTATCATAAGATGGATTCCAAGCACCTAAATTTCCTTTTTTTCTTCTTTTTTTGCCATAAATGAGGCACTTTGTCTTTAGCCTATAAAAAGCTTCAGTTCAGAGATTTTTGATTAAGGAAACAATGCCTGTAATTATAATTCAAAAGGATGTTTTAGCTATAGTGCTTTAAAAATTTTGACTATTAGAGGCAGTTAGATGGATAGAGTCCTGGGGCAGATGGTCTTGGGTTCAAATCTATACTCAGATATTTCCTAGCCTGGGCAAGTTACTTAACCCCAACTGCCTAGGCTTGACTGCTCGTCTGCCCTAGAACCAATCAATTCTTAGGCAGAAGGCAAGGTTTAAAAATTTTTTTTAATTAAAAAAATGTGACTATATTTTCGGGTTAGTCTGTATGTTGCTTTTGGGTGTTTAGCAGCAGGGACTTTTTTCACTTTCCTCTAACCATTCAACAGGTGGAGAAACTGAGGCAGAGAACTTAAAACCTAAATTGCCTTAGAAATGTAGTATTTTTTTGTGTTTTGTGGTTCAAACTGATGGCCTACTGATTAAGTGTACTTCGTTACAGATGGGCTCCAAGAGCTCTCCAGTGTGAATCTTGGAGAACTGAATTTAATATCTACAGCAGCATTTCGAATTTTCACAAATTAAACCATTGTAAGGATCCAGTGCTTTAATATTCCAATAGGCAGAATGCCCAGTGACTTAAAGGATGCAGAACTGGATTCTTCTTTAGTTTGTATATTTTCAATGAATGCAAATTCTCCTGGCTTCTAATAGAACAGGCAGACTCATGGAATTTCAATAAATAATTTAACCCTGGCCCTGGTGTCAGTTTCAGTGTTAACTTTCAGCACCTGGATGCCATTACTGTATGCAGCAGGCAAGACCCTCCTCCTCTCAGAGGTATGGAAATTTGGCTGAGATTCACTACCCTCTTTAGAATACAGAAGTACCAGATTACTGTCCTAGAGTCAGAGATTTTTTTTTCTTTTTCCTTAAACAGGAGTTATGTGATTTCCAGATGTTCACAGATGTGATTAATTTTTTTTTTGGCAAGGAATACAGGGCATAGATATCTCTAGTTTTTGGCACATTTGGTTATGGGGTATCTTTATGTAGCTTCTTGGGAGCAGTGAACTAATTTTTTGTCTAAATGTACCATGTGGGAAAGTTATACCCTGCTTTACATCCTGTTGATGTTGTTGTCTTTGTACTACAAAGACATTCCCTCAGGGGTGCTGGGGAAAATCTCCGGAGATTTCCTCCTAATAAAAAAAAAACCCCAGCAAAAAACAAAAACCAAACCAACCCCTAAACAACCAAAAAACAATTCCCTCTTTCAGGAGATGAGAGGGACACAGAGACAGAGAGAAAAAGGGATAGAGAGATACACACAGATATTTAGATAGAGATTTGGGGGAAGAAATGTCTTCTTAAGAACAGGAAAAACTTCATGAGAAGTGGGCTTTCAATAATAACAAACAACAATAACAACTCACATTTTTCATGGTGCTTAAGGGTTTACAAAGACATTTCCTCACCACAAACCCATTGCAACCCCTGGTTACTAGAATCTCCTCTCTTTATGCACCGAGCCACCTAGCTGCCCTTTGCTTACTATATTTTAATCTGTGCATCCCAAAACTGTATTGTTTGATTTGGTTTAATTGAGTGATATTGTATTTTTCATTTGCCTTCAGCATATGACTATATGGCAATATTTGCCACTTGGTTAATCAATTCTTAGTTATCCATCCACACTGCTGGAGAGAGCCGGTCCATTATTCAGAGATAGAATCCAGAGTTCAAGAGCACAATGAGAATTCAGAGGACATTTAGTTCATCCCCCTCATTTTACAGATGAGGAAACTGAGACCCAAGGAGGCAGCATGACTCACCTAAAGCACACAGACAAAAAGTGGCAAAGGTGAGATTTGAACTTAGTTGTCATATAATCTGTATAGTTGTTCTTTACTTTTAAAAGTATTTCCACATCTGTTATCTCCTTTGGTCCTCATAACCTCCCCATAGAAGTAGGCAGACTGGATAGCATTTTATTATATTATTAAAACCCTAAATTTGTACATGAAAAAGTGAGATTAAAGGATTTACTTTGTGTTTTATTATAGGTTATTTTAATATACAATATACCATATATTCCAATCATATAATATCTAATATATGTATAATTTATATAGTACCTATTTATATTATCATAACCCTCAGTTTGCACATGAAAAAGTAAGATTAAAGAATTTAGTTTATATTTAATTATATATTATTTTAATATATAATATATTACATGCATATATCTAATATGATATATTATTATTTATATACTTATTTATGTTATAAACCTCAATTTGCACATGAAAAATGAGATAAAGCAATTTACTTTATATTTTATTGTATATTATTTTAATGTATAATATACTCTAATACATGCATATAATATATAATGTTATATATTATTGTTTATGTAGTACCTATTTATATTATTATAATCTTTAGTTTACATGTGAAAATGAGATTAAAGAATTCATATTTTATTATATATATTAATTTATAATACACGACATCACATGCATATATCTAACATGTGTTGTTATAAATATTTCATATTTATATTATAACTTTTTGTTTGGACATGAAAACGTGAGATGAAAGAATCTACTTTATATTTTATTGTATATTATTTTAATGTATAATATACTATAATACATGCATATAATATATAACATGTTATATATTATTATTTCTATAGTACCTCTTTATATTATTATAACCCTTAGTTTGCACACAAAAGTGAGATTAAATAATTCATATTTTATTATATTATTTTAATTTATAATACACTATATCACATGCATATACTATCTAACATATGTGTTGTTGTTTATATGTATATTTCATAGGGATGTTATAACTTTTAGTTTGCACATGAAAACATGAGATTAAAAAATCTACTTTATATTTTATTATATATTATTTTAATATATGATATACTATATTACATGCATATAATATATAACACTTGTTATGTATTATTTATATATTACATATTTATGTTATGTACATGAAAAATAAGATGAAGGAATTTACTTTATATTTTAAAATGTTACATGCATATAATATATAATTTATATATTTATAGATCATATATTATCATTTATATATTATATATTTATGTTATTATAGTCTTCAATTTTCACATGAAAAAGTGAAATGAAAAAATTTACTTTATATTTTACTATCTATTATTTAATATATAATATATTACATGCATATAATATATAACATAACAATTATTTATATAGTACATATTTACATTATTATAACCCTCAGTCTGCACATAAAAAGGTGAGATGAAAGAATTAACTGAATTTAGCTGAACTATATTGTCAACAATGGACCAATGTAAACCTTTATTAAGAGCCTAATGTGTTCTCCTTAATCTCAAGGCTTTCCCCATCCCCAGTTTTATCCTGCCCAGAACTCGTCTGTCCAAAGTTATTTCCAACTTTCTTCCCCCATTATACTGTGAGCCCCTTGAGAACAGGGGCTCTTTGGGGCATTATTTTTGGTGTTCCATGATATGTGTAGATACAGGACAGCACAGTGCTTGGCACATAGTGGGTGCTTAATAAAGGTTAGTTGACTGACTGTTAAATACTCTGCTAGGGACATACACAGGAGAATACAGCAAAGTGGAAAAATTGCTTGTTTTGGAATGTACACAAATACTGTTTCTGGTGCTTGCTACCCTGTGTGTCTTTTGGTGCCTTAAATAATCTTCTGGGCATGGTTTCCTTAGCTATAGAATGAGGTCAGGCGAGGTAACCTTTGAGATCCCTTCCTACTCTAGATGCCCAAGACTTATGAATGAAACACAACCCCTCTTAGGCACAGTTTCCTTATCTGTAAAATGGGGATAATCAGCAAGTATTTACTAAGAGTTTTTGATGTGGGGCCAGCTGCGTAGCTCAGTGGATTGAGAGCCATACCTAGAGACAGGAGGTCCTGGGTTCAAATTTGACCTCAGATACTTTCTAGCTGTGTGACTCTGGGCAAGTCACTTAACCCCAGTTGTCTGCCTTAGAACCGATACACAGTATTGATTACAAGAAATATGGTAAGGGCTTTATTTATTTATTTATTTTTATTTTGAGGGGTAGGGGATAAATTGGATGTTTATTGCTCAGAGATCTTTAGCAAAGCTCTTTTATTAGACAATTGCCTCTTCTTTACTCTAGACTGCAGTTTGCACTGTGATTTATGGTTATGCTTAGCTTAACCTATTATTGTTTTTAGGTAGATACTTCCTCCAGTGGTACAGAGAACAGCCCTTCCATTCTTTATCATCCATGTAATTCTTACACATGTTTTTTTTTTCCTAAAAGATTCACACAATGTATTCAAAACTATCCTGGTAAGGGTTTTTTTTTAAGAACTGGATACTATGGTAGGTGCTAGAGATATAAATACAAAAGTGAGACAGTGTTTATGGTTTCAATAAAATATGTAATTTATTTAAAAATATAAAAGTGCTGTGTAAGTAATAATAATAATTATTATTGTTGTTTGGTCACTTCATTGCGATTCCATTTGGAGTTTTTTTAAGTGAAGATACTGAAGTGGGTTGTCATTTCCTTCTCCAGCTCATTTTTTAAAGCCCTTCCCTTCCCTAAGAATCAATCCTCCATATTGGTTCTAAGGTAGTAGAGCAGTAAAGACTAGGTAATGGGGGTGAAGTGACTTACCCAGGGTCACATAGGTAGGAAGTGTTCCAGGTCAGATTTGAACCCAGGACCGCCTGGCTCTCCATCCACTGAGCCACCCATCTGCTGCTACCAGCACATTTTTGAAAGATAAAAAAAACTGAGGCAAACAAGGTTAAGTGATTGTCTCAGAGTGTGAGAATGCAATTTAATATACAATAACTCAAGTATATTTATAAGATTTACTAAAATAAAAAAAAGCGAACTAGAGTTAAAAGGGTCACAAGAAAGAGCCAGAGGGAGGAGTTACAGCAAATTTATAACCAATCATGCAACCATGCAAACGCTAGGACTCAGGGAAAGAGATGCTGGGAGACACAGAAGGAATTCTGGGGAACGTAGTTCAAAGGTTCAAGATTTTCCAACTATACAAGAGTCACATAGCTAATTAGTGTCTGACCAGTTTTGAACTCAGATCTTCCTGACTCCAGACCCAGCACTCTTTTGACTTTACCAGATGTCTGGGGAGGGAGACGGTTTTAGGCATCAGTTCCCCAGTTCCTTGACTATAAGCTCCTTAACAACAGGGCTCCCAACTTATATTTCTCTGTTATCTCCTTCAGCACTGAACATCATGTTGCATAATAATAAAAAAAAACTGTTTACATCTATGGGGTAGAGTATGCTCTTTGCACTCTGTATCACTTCCTCTGAAATCTGATGATCTGAATTCAAATCTTGCCTTTAATGCTAATTTCTTGTGTGACCTTGAGTAAGTCATCGAATCTCTCCAAGCCTCAGTTTTCTTACCTGTAGTGAATTCAACTAGATGATCTTTGACATCTATTTATGACTATGGATAAGTGAACTTTAGCCCCTTGGGGCATCAGTTTCCTCATCTGTAAAAAGAACAGAACTAGATGCCAAAGTTTCTCCGGAGTTCTAGAGCTATGCTCCTAAGGGAAGGTGGGTGCTACTATTGTCTCTGTTTTACTGATGGAAAAAGGAAGGCTTACAATTAAAGTGACTTACCCACGACTGGATTCCAATTTGTCCTCAGACACTTCCTAACTGGGTGACCCTGGGCAAGTCACTTAACCCCCATTGCTTAGCCTTTACTGCTCTTCTGCCTTGGAATCAATACACAGCATTGATTCTAAGATGGAAGGTAAGGGTTAAAAAAAAATAAAGGGACTTACCCAGTTAGTAAATATAGGAGTTGGGATTTGAACCCAAAGTCTCAAAGATGTGGTTTGAACATACAGCGGTGCCTTGATAGATGAACACCTTAAGTCATGAGCAATTTGAAAGATTGCTCAGGACTTTTGGCTTTAAGTCAGGAGCAGATTGCTTCTGTCTGTGGGAGGAGCCCGAGATGGATGAGGTAATCAGTACAAAGGAGCTGAAGGGAATATTGAGGATTTGGGGGGAAAAAATTAAACAGTTTATTGAACAGACATACCCAGAAAAAGTTGCAACAGGTTGTTCATTGGAGCTGTGTAATGACACTCGTTTCACACATTATCGAAATGTTCTGAAAGGGAGGCAGAAACCAGCTTCCATGGAAAGGTTTTTGTTGAAACAGCCTCTAAATGAAATTAGGAATGTGTGGCAAAACAGCCAAAATGCAATGAAGAAAATGATGAGGATTAAGTGAAGTGAGTGAAAATAGCAATTAAATTTAGCAATAAAGTTATATATCCTAAGTAATGTATAAGGTCAATTTTACATTTAAATGTAGCATTAAGTGTATATAAAGAGTAAGTATGTTAAGTGAAAGCACACGAAATGAAAACCTTCTCTGCCAGCATCTTTGCGTGACCTTGAAGCTAAATAACATTTCATAAGCAAGCTTATTTCCTTACATTCTTTCTTATTATCTATAAATATATTTATTTGCTATTTAGAAAGTACATTTTTATATTATAAAGCATATAAAACAAGAAAATCATGTTCTTTTTTGAAGAGGAGGGGTCCAGAACAGATTAATTGTATTTTTGTTCATTTAAATGGGGAAATTTGATTTGACACATGTGCAAATTGAGTTACAAGCTTGGCCATTGACTAAATTAAGCTCCTGTGTCAAGGTGCCACTGTCATTAGTTGTTTCTTACTGGATAGAGCATTTGACTGGGAGTCAGTAAGACCTGAGCTGGAATTGTTGATCCTGGTGACCCCCCCCCCCCAACACTCTCTCTCTCTCTCTCTCTCTCTCTCTCTCTCTCTCTCTCTCTCTCTCTCGCTCTCGCTCTCGCTCTCGCTCTCTCGCTCTCTCGCTCTCTCTCTCTCTCTCTCGCTCTCTCTCTCTTGCTCTCTCTCTCTCTTGCTCTCTCTCTCTCGCTCTCTCACTCTCTCGCTCTCTCTCTCTCTCTCTCTCGCTCTCTCCCTCCCTTTCTCTGTTCCCCTCTCTCCCTCTCTCTGTCTCCCTCTTCCCCCCTCTCTATCTTTCTGTCCCTCTCTATCTTTCTGTCCCTCTCTGTCTCTGTCCCTCTCTGTCTCTGTCCCTCTCTGTCTCTGTCCCTCTCTGTCTCTGTCCCTCTCTGTCTCTGTCCCTCTCTGTCTCTGTCCCTCTCTGTCTCTGTCCCTCTCTGTCTCTGTCCCTCTGTCTCTGTCTCTGTCTCTGTCTCTCTCTCTCTCTCTCTATATATATATATATATTTACATACATAGAAGTGTATATAGATGTGTATATTTATATACATAGAAGTATTATACAGTAGAGACAAATATATATTTATATACACATATAAGTATTATATATAAAAATATATATTATATGCATTTATATATGGGAATATATATATGCATATGAGTATGTATAGAAATATATTTATGTATGTATATTTATATAAGTATTATTTAGAAATGTATATATTTGTATATGTATATAAATATTATATCTAGAAATATATTTATATACATAAGTATTATATATAGAAATATATGTATATTTATATGCATTTATATAGGGGAATATATATGTATATGAGTATGTATAGAAATATATTTATGTGTGTATATTTATATAAGTATTATGTAGAAATGTATATATTTATATACATATATGAATATATTCATATAAGTATTATATATAGAAATATACTTATATGCATATATAAGTGTTATATATAGGAATATATGTACATATATAAGTATTATATATAGGAATATATTTATATACATATAGAGAAGTATATATATACAGAGAAATGTGTATATATATATATTTATACACACACACATATATGAAAGTATATATAGAAGAATTACACAGATATGTAGGATTGATTCCCAGTCCAGAAACTGTGCTCTTTGCTCTGCACCCTGATGCTTCCCCACAAGATTATGGCCAGAACCAAATGAAATAATGTACAGAAAATGTTTTGCAAACTTTAATGTGTCAGCTATTATTATGTAGCATCATTTATGATGCTGGGAAAGTCAGGGAACTTGTTAAAACTTCAGTTTCCTTAGTTGTAAAATTGGGACAATGAGAGCACCTATCTTACAGGGTTGTTGGTTGGATATAATAAAATGATTAATGTATAGATCGCTCTGAAAAAACCTTGCTGCGATATATGCTATAATCTGCTGCTACTGCTACTCCTTATTATATAGAGAGCTCTGACAAACCTTGAAGCAATATATGTTAGCAACTTCTCTTCCTCCTCCTACGTTAGAAGGATAATAGGGATCACCATGACTTTTTTCCACTCAAGCCCCTTTCATTTTGGCTGCAAATCATTCCTTGTAACTGTTCAGAGACCCCCTGCTCTCTGCTCTGCTCATGAAAATAGCCTGTATGATTCTGTCCAAAAACAATTGAAGGGACTGGCTGTCCAAAGCACCAGATAAGATCTTGCAGGGGCCTCACTGCTATTTGTGCTTAAAAGGCCATTTTTCTTATCGAATACTCTAAACATAGTCAAATAATAGCAAGTTTCCTTCCTTAGTAATATGCCATCAAAATAAATGGAAGCTGATGTCACTATGGCCTGCCCCAGGCGACTAGAGAGGAGATGGTTGGGAGGAAGAGGGAGCTAGGGAGGGACAAAAGAGTATCTCATTATCTGAGGACTGGAAGCAATTTGTAGAAACAGGTGAAACTAGTTAATCCTGAGCCATCAAACAGAACACTATATACCTTTGCCTAAAATTACTTTTGTTCCATATTTGCAAATGGACAAGGTATACTTGCAAAATAAAGTTTTATTAGTGCCTTTTGTTTTTACAGGTCAGTCATTTCTTTGTGTACCACCCCCAGTCCCCCACCAAAAGCCTGCCTTGTAAAAAAGAAAAACAAAAACATCCAATGAAGTCTGATAGAACATTTTAGTCCATATTATTAATTAGTTATTAATATTCCTCTATCTCTCTATGGAGAGAAAGGAAATGTCTCATCATCTTTTCTCCTGGACTGAGATTGCTCATCACAATTAATCAAAGTCCAACTGCCTTTCAATGTTTTAATGTGCATTGCTGAAATAATTTTGTAAGTTATCTTGTTTTTCATTTGCTTCACTCTCCCATAACTTCACACAAATCTTTCTATGTATCTGAATTTCTCAGTAATAATAATATATAGATAGCATTTGTGAAGTACCTCCTAGATGCCAGACCATGTGCTGAGCATTTTACAGATATCTCATTTGAGTTTCTCAACGGCCCTGGGAAGTAGGCTCTGCTTATTACTCCCATTTTATAGATGAGGAATCTGAGGCAAACTGAGTATAAGTGACTTGCCCAGAGTTTCACAACCAATAAATATCTGAAGTCACATTTGAACTCAGGTCTTCCTGACTTTAGGTCTGACACTTTATCCACTAGGCCACCTAGCTGCTTCTATTTTGTCATTTCTTACAGTGAAGATACTACTGTAGGCGCCATGTCAGAGGGGTATATGTACCTAGATCTACCATGAATGGCAGAAACCTCAGATATAATCAAATACTTGCTGACCCTATGTATAGATGCTTTTTCTCCTGACTCTTGCCCCTTGGCTAGTCTGTACTGTGGTCTCCCATTCTCTTCCCCACAAAACCTAAAAAAGAAAAAAAAAAAGAAACTCAAAGCCAAAAAAAAAGTGAAAGTGAATGCAGAAGTGACCATGCTGGGGGCAGACTGCTGGCACTTCTGTTTGACCCTTGGAAGGTGAAATCATGGAGAAGAGGGCCCTACTGTAGTCTATTACACTTCTGTGCCATTTTTTTTCCCCAGCCACTTTCCCAATTAAGGGGAATTCATTTTAAAAATTATGAACCTGCTAATTATTAGCCAACCATAAACTATATCCGCTTTCTTTCCTGGTTATGTTGTTATTTGTTACCACAAAAAGTAGTCTAAGTGAACTGTGAGAATTCTTTTAAATACACAATGGAGATCCATGCATGACTGTTACAGTTGAGAGGATGCTATAGCAAAATTCTCTTGGAGCTCAATGACAAGATCTTTATGGTTGAAATCTAAACTGATTTTATATTATACCTAATTCTATTTACTAATAGATTCTGGTACAGAACAAGTCTAACATATTTGGTATCTAACCACAGTGGAAAGTTCTAATATCCGAATTGCTTAGAGTTCCCATTTTTCATTTGTGTATTCTTTTATATTTTACTGTTTTTTAATTTGTAAAATTTATTAATTTAATTTAATTTATTTATAAAAATATTTTTCCATGGTAACATGATTCATGTTCTCTCCCTCCCCTCTCCCCTCCCTCCTTCTAGATATGACAAGCAATTCCACCGGGTGATATACATGTATCATTTGATAGTTTTTTTATATCACATTTCTTTTCCAATATTTTCTTTCCCCACCATCCTTGAGAACCATCTCTTATAACAATGAGTAAAAAAGGAAACAAAACTAATTAGCATGTCAGCCAAATTCAGTAATATTATATATGTATATATATATGTATATATATATATATATATATTCTGTCTTAAACCTTCATAGTCCCTCATCCTTGCAAAGAAGGGAGAAAGATACATTCTCATATCTCTTATTTGGGGGGCCAAGCTTGGTCATTCTAGTTAATCAGTGTTTGGTTTTAATTTGTCATTGTTATCATTGTTGTTTTGCTGGAGACATTGTTGTGCATGTTGATTTCTCAATTATTTTATTTTGCTTTTTATCAGGCCATATAAATCTTTTGATGATTTTCTGTATTCATCAATTCTATTATTCTTCAACAATGCTGTAATATTCCATTACATTCATGTACCATAATTCAAATGATTAATATATACTTTGTTTTCAATTCTCTGCTACCATAAAAAAGTATTGCTATGAATATTTTGGTTTATATGAGACATTTTCCTATTTGTGATCTCTTTAAAATATATGCCTATCAGTGACATCTATCTATGTGTCAAAAGGCATGGATATTTTAGTCATTTTCTTTAAGGTAATTCCAAATTGCTTATCAGAGTGGTTAACCAATCAAAAGATCTATCAACAGTATCTTAATGTACTTATATTTTCACAATCCCTTTATTGTTGAATATTACCATATTTTGTCATCCTTTTCCCATTTAATGAGTGGGATGTGAAATCTCAGAGTAATTCCCATTTCACTTATCACTAATGATTTGGAATCATCTATCATATTGTTAACAATATTGTTAACAGTTTACATGTAACCCTTTTGAAAACAGTTCTTAGGCAACTAGATCCATAGAATGTTACATTTGGAGTCAGGAAGACCTGAGTTCAAATCTGAATCTTGGATCTTTTGTAATCACCTGTGTCCTTTGTTTTCTTAAGTATTCTCCCTTATGAAATATACCTTATCCATCATGGTTATCTTTTATAATTTTTACATATATATACATACATATATACTTTTTATAAAGTTTACAAAATACTTGCTCACAACAGCTCCTGTGAAATATGCCAGTTATTTTAATCTCTATGTTATAGGGAGTAAAAGTGAGTCAGAGACAAGGTGGTTTACTTTGGCTTACTGGGCCAGCAAATGACTAAATCTTGACTCTTTAAATCTAACTTTTTTCCCATTTATATTTCACTGTATCTATAATCCATCCAAAGGAATGTTTATGGGGACAACTTTTTGATGTCCCTGTGCATCATGAGCCATTCTGTACCTGTGTGATGACAACTTTAATTGAGAATTTAATGTCAATGAAATATGCTTCATTGACATTAAACAGGTAGTAGGTTGTTTATATGTCTTAATCCTGTGTGTTTGTATGTGTGTGCGTGCTGTCTCTGTGTGGAGACAATATTCGAACTTCTTAAAGAGATCTATGCTTTTCCAGCGGACTATTTCATACCAACCCTTACTTTGATTAAGAGGGTGAAAAAAGAAAGAAAATGCAGTATGACTAGAAAACATGGCTTCTTTGGAGTGATACCTTGCTTTTATAGAAATGTACTTTTAGAGCCAGAAGAAACTTTCACGATCATCTAGTCTAGCTCCTGCATTTTCCATTTGAGGAAACAGAGGTGAAGGGGATGGCTAAAGGTCACAAAAGGGAGTCAGTATTTAAATGTAGGTTTTCTGACTCAAAATGTAGTACTTTTCCCACCACTCCATGTTGCTACCTTTGCTGAGAGTCATCTCCTCACCCCTTTACAGCAATCACCTAGGGAGGCATTAAACCAGGGCTCAGCCAGACCTGTGAGTGACTTCGGGAGATGTCTACATCAAGCATGGGAAGACTTCCCCTGGTGGAATGGGAGAATGAGAACAATTTGAACACTTGGTCAGATATCCAAGATACCAAGGTGCATCCTGGACCATGGACAGCCGCCCTGACTTTGTTTTGCCACTGGAGAGAGTGAGACTGATGACTTTGTGCCTCTGCCTCATTTAAATCCAATTCATGCACCAGGCAAGATGTTACCCCACGATGGTGTTGGTCCTCTTTTGTAAAGATTAAAATTTAGGGGAGACTGGGGAGGCTGAGGCATCTGAGGCAGGTAGAAATTAGTTTCTCTCTGCAAGGAGTATTATATTTTTTTAGAGATTTATTGAAGATTAAGGATTAAAGAAAATACAGGATAAGAGACATGTGTCCAGGCCATAGAGAGGCCTAGACACAACCTCACCTACATTATGAAAAGAAGCCACACCTGCCCCAAAACGGAAGTCCAAGAGCCCGGACAAGACCTTTGCCACCAGCTTAAATCCTACCTCGATCTTGGCCCACCTCAGAATTCCCGTGAGATTACAAAGCATTTTGGGGAAGTGGAGCAAAGGCTTGTGGGGATTGTAGTACTGTATTCGAGTCTATTATTTACATTTCCCCGTGTGATCATTTTTGGAAAAATTAATTTTTCCCCAAAAGGATCATAAAAAACATAATCAACTTAAAAGATTACAATAATGTGAGGATAAGAGAAGAAAAGAAAAAAAAGAATAAAAACAATAATTGCTGAACGCATTGACAAAAAGCCCATTAGGGGGCAGTCCCCTTTGGCATGAAAGTATACATACAAATAAATGTTCAATCAACCACACCCAAAGTTCATTTTGATCTTGTGCAGCTTGTGGTCTGGAGGCTTCTTCATGGTGGCTTCTCCAACAGTTCAGTTTCTGGATTCAGAGAGGTAGCCTCTTCTTTACCTAAAATTCTTCTCAAAAGGAATTTAAACTTTGCAATTTACAATAATATTTTTTTACATTTCCCCATGTTGTGGGTAATTGAAAAATACAGAATCAGTTAGGGATGCATGGCTGAGGTATGAGGTATATGAATCAATTGGCAAGAGATATTAAAAAGACATCAGAAAAATCAAAAAGAAAAGAAAAATTTCTGGATGAAAATATAGACTATCAAAGTCTTATGTGTAAAAATTCCAAGTAGAAGAAAAATAAATCTATAACAGGTCCTTCAATCAGGGCCCAATCAAAATGATCTAAGTAATGATGCATTTACCCAGTCAATAGCCAGGACTACAGAAAGGTACCACACTATGAGAGGCAGAAAAGAAAGGGACCAGATTATATGAGCCAAGGTTTCGGGGATACTCGTCTGTAAGTATCTTCAGAGTGAGTGTGGACACAAGGAAAGCCTATGTCTTAACAACATGTTAAACACAGTAACCTTGAGTCTTCACACTAGGTTCAAGATCTTTGTATTGGCCTAGACATGCATCAATCCATCCTGGATTGGCCTTTCTTTGGCTCTGTGCAATGGCTCTTTTGTGTATATCTTATCCTGGAATCAGACAGAATCATTAAGCAAAGTCCCATAATTTATTAAATAATTAGTGGCATCATTTTTATAGTCTCTAGCCATTTAGGGCATGCATTGGCAAATGTATTTCAAACTTGTAGTACTGAAAAATCAAAAGGTTAAAGAAAATCTTAATGCTGGTGACATGTGCTTCAAATATAAAAAGGAGAGAAAAATAATAAAAAAACTGAAAAAGTATATTGCACATGCAAGAAAAATATAATAATAAAAGAGCTTTAAAAATTCAAAAATATAGCTTATAATCATTGACACTCTATGTCAGCTAAGAAAATATAAAATACAAGGTTTTCTCACCAAAAATGAGATCCATTTCCTCTTAATATCTGGCCATGACCACTGTGAGTAGAAGGCAAATGAATTGAACAAGGTTAACAATTTTTTCATTTTTTAAAAATACAGTAGTGCAAATATGTAGTTATCAAAATCCCCAAAATTCTCAATAGCCCAATTAATTACAATAGCAAAGAAACACACTTTCATATTTCACATACATTGTATGGCATTTAAACCTATGAATTGATGGACATTTGTCACAATTTTTACAAACGTAGCAATCTTTCAACCTTGGTAATAAACATATTTTTAAACAGAGTAAAACTCATCTTGGGTTAAGAACATAATCAAGAAATCTATATATCATTTTGGTAGAAGTAAAATAGTAAGATGAAGAGTATAAATAAAGGGGTGCTCCTTTTTTGGAGGCTTTTAGGGATACAAATGCCCCAAGATTAAATGCCCAACTTCCATTCACATATTTAGAAATGCGGGAAGCTTGGGGGTTATAAAATGTATTTCACTCAGCTAACGGGCCTTAGGGCAGGCAAAAATAACCATATTGTTTAAAAAAAATTCCAAAAATCATATTTAAAAAACCCTTAAAATAAAATCATTTGAGGTATTTAGCACATTAAAATTTTCCAAGGTTGTTAATACAATTATAACCAGTTCTGAAGTCCATCTATGTGATCATTTACAAAGTCAAAATAGGCTATTTTTTCATATATGGGCTTATTCACAACAATATTTTCAGCACAGTTATAGGGGAAAAACAACAGAATTTCAAAACTCAGTACATTCAAAATAAATTCAATCAACCTTCACTTCACAGAATAATATTCAATCCAGTAATATATGAACTTAAAATCACAAAGTTAAACCATAACAAAAAATGCAATAGAATACAGAGATTTTTTATAAACCATTGGAGTTTGAAATGCCTCAAAATATAGCCTTTAGTCTCTTCAAAGTTCCTTGGGTTTTTTTTGTTTGTTTGTTTTTAATTATCCATTTAAATGTCTATTGTCCAAAGGCAGAGTGGTAAGGGCTAGGCAATGGGGGTTAAGGGACCCGTCCAGCGCCCCACAGCTGGGGAGCTGAAGCCAGATTTTAACCCAGGACTACATGTCTGTAGGCCTGGCTATCAGTTCGTTGAGCCACCCATTTGCCTCCCCAAAGTTAAAGTTGAATCTTTGGGCTGAGTCTGCTCCCTGACAGGCAGGTGAAATCAATGAAATTACCAGAACAGTCAAAAGGTATCCTTTTAAACCCATTGCTTTTTAGGTTTCTGTTTGAAAAGATCTGTTTCTTCTCTCTAGTCTCTCTTTCCCCTCTCCCCTGATATGATCCTTCCTCCTGCCCCAGTCCACGTGGAGCCAATACACCCCGTTTGCTCAGAGGCTTAGCCTAAGGGAAAATTGCCAGTTCTTCTTTCCCTCTCCTCTCTCCCCTCCGCCCACGTGGCCAATACTGTTACCAGCTGGTCGCAATGAGTCCTGAGCGATCTGCTCCAAGGATCTGGGTGATGAGCTGGCTGGGGTCACGCTCCTGGATCTGGAGCTGGGGTGATGAGCCGTCTGGGTCGGAGGCCAGATGGGTGAGAGACAGACTGCCGGGGTGGGTCGGGCCGGGAGCTGGAGCGCAGGTTAGAGGCCAGGAGCAGAAGCAGGAGCCGGAGCGGGCCGCAGGCAGGAGCTGATCAAGATGGTTTTCTAAGAGCATCTTGGAGAATTGTGGCTTTAAAAAAAATTCTCTAGGCTAAAAAATTTGAGAAGTTCTCATCCCTTTGTGGTTGCCATCTGTAAAGATTAAAATTTAGGGGAGACTGGGGAGACTGAGGCATCTGAGGCAGGTAGAAATTAGTTTCTCTCTGCAAGGAGTATTATATTTTTTTAGAGGTTTATTGAAGATTAAGGATTAAAGAAAATACAGGATAAGAGACACGTGTCCAGGCCATAGAGAGGCCTAGACACAACCTCACCTACATTATGAAAAAAAGCCACGCCTGCCCCAAAACGGAAGTCCAAGAGCCCGGACAAGACCTTTGCCACCAGCTTAAATCCTACCTCAATCTTGGCCCACCTCAGAATTCCCGTGAGATTACAAAGCATTTTGGGGAAGTGGAGCAAAGGCTTGTGGGGATTGTAGTCCTGTATTCGAGTCTATTATTTACACTTTGAAGATGAAGGATAAATACCAACAACATTATTAGCATATCTCCCTGCCACTGGCCTCATGGAATCCCAACTTCAAATGAAGGAAACACTACTTGGGAGTAGTTAGTTACATAGGAATAAAGCTAAGGAGAGGGACCAAAGTCTTCCTTGCAGGGTAAGAGATCAGTTCCAGGGGATTGAGCTGGCATTGTGGGATTCAGTGGGATGGGCAGGGGAACTGAACTGGCCTTGGGGCTAATGACATTATTATAAATGAGTGGGGAGCATTATATTAGAGTTAGGCTATCATATCTTAAAGAAATCACTGTGAAATGACATTAATTGCGGCAATGTGGAGTAGGATATATATCAGGAGTATGCTAGAGACTGTGAGAATTAAAATTAATGTACAATAACTCCAAATATTATATTTAATATGATTTAGTAAAATAACTAAAATAAAAACTAGAGTTAAAAAGGAGCTATCTAACTCAAGCTGGGGTCACCAGAGAAGAGATGGAGAGGGCAGAGTCACTGACCTACATATACACATAACAGTGCAAAGATGAGGACCAAGGAAAAGGGATGCTGGTAGATACTAAAGGAATTTTGGGGAATGTAGTCCTGAGGTTCAAGATTTCCACTTATTTAAGACAACTACTCACAGGCTTGGGAGAGCCCAATTGTTAAATTTTCAATGAATCTACTTATACCTCAAAAATTGGCAAACTGCCACAAATCGGGGCTTTATTTATTGTTTTGTTGATTGTCTAGACTTAAGAAAGTATTGGAAAAAATGTTAATAATGCAGATTAGACTTAAACATTTATTTCTGTATATGTCCTTTAATTGGAGGGCATGTTATTAAGCATTTACCAGAATACTGTTAGGGCAGATTTGCAGAATTGGATTTTTATTTTGCTTTGTTTTAATAGGAATATAGTAAACAGAATATTTTCTGCTCTTTTCGGAAGTTGAGGAAAAAGCTTTTATTTCCTTTTCTCTTTAGGTCCTGGGGAAATAAAAAGCAAACTGCTTTTTAAATTATAGCCTGTCTTTAGAGTGGATGTAGAATGTAGCTGATGTCAAAAGATCATTCTTAGTTTGCTAATAGCAAAGACAAAGTGAACTCTTTCTTGTTATCCTTGCAAGAAAAAATGGTGTGCAATTGGAATACCTCTACATTTAAATGTCCTTCTCTAAAGTTGTAGCAATATTTACTGGCCCTACTGCTGACTTTATAGAGTGGGTTTGATATGCCTATATATGGAAAGAAGACATTTGTCTGATAAAGACCTTGGACAAGTCATTTCTCTTTTCTAGTTTTCTCAACAGCTAGCAACAGCTAAGTGGTGAGATGGATAGACTACCTGCCCTGGAGTCAGGAAGACTCACCTATATGAGTTCAAATCTAACCTCAGACACTTACTGGCTGGCTGTATGACTCTGAGCAAGTCACTTAATCCTATTGGTCTTAATTTCCTCATCTGTAAAATGAGCTAGAGAAGGGAATGGCAAACCACTTCAGACAAGAAAACCCCAAAAGGGATGTCATAAAGTATTGGACATGCGAGAACAATAACAAAAGGATTAAAGTAAAAGATCTCTAAGCTCTTTGTCATATTTGTGTTGGAGGGTGAACAAGAAGACTTCTGTGGAGTCCAAGTCCTGATCTCTTAAATGAAAATTTATAATCTTCTTAGTATACCACAAAATGGGCTTCTCTGTCTTCCTCTCTTACCCTTTCTCTATTAGAAGGCAATGGCAAGAAATCAAGCTGGCATCAAGAATTTCTATTTTAAAATCAAATTTCAGGGGATACTCTGGTCCCTGTGTAGATGCCACTCAACCTCCTGTTTTCACAAATTCATCTGCAGGAGTACATTCTATTCCTACTGTAAAATGCAGGTTCCTTCAGGGCAGCACATATGGGTGGTTTTGTTTTGTTTTATTTAGTATTTGTCTTTGAATATCCATCACCTATGATTCATTTTGATGTAGTAATAAGGGACCAGTCTCTGAGTCCAGAAGACTTGGGCTCATGTGCTACCTCTGCTGCCCACTGGCTGTGTGATCTTGGTCATTTTTTTGTGCCATAGGTAAATTCTCTAAGACTAAAAATTTAAGAGTGGTCCTTATGCCATTGTCTTTATTGTTATATGGACTTTTACTAATGACATCATAAGTCTGCTATATACCATTCTCAAACCACTCTTCCCCCACAAAAAAAAAGCTCCTAGCATAATATTATATACATTGTGGTTGGATAGATTATAGAACTTTGGTTTCTTTTTTGAAAATAACTTTATTGATTTTTTTTACATTGCCTAAAATTCCTCCTATGTCCCATCTTCTCCTCCTTCCAGAGAGTCATTCTGTATACAAGTTTTTTTTAATGATGAGAAATAATAAGAGGAAGAGGAAGACATGATCAAAACCTACTAATATATTGAAAATATCTGAAAACACATACAATATTCTACATTTGTGGGCCTCCCACCTCTAAAAAGAGGGGAAGGTATCTTCCTTTAAATCTTCTTTGGGCCTATGCTTGTTCTATGATTTAAAATAAAATTTTGGGTGCTTTTTCTTTTCATTTTAAATTGTTGTGGTATATATTTTCTTGGCTCTACTTGTTCGCATCAGTTCATGTAAGCCCTTTCTTTTCATCATAGCCATCATTATGGCATGGAAATATTCCATCATATCCATGTATGAAAATTTGTGTAGCCCCTACCCCAATCAATAGGCATCTTTCCCTACCTTTTGGCTCTCCATTCTAACCTTTGATTCCTTTGCTCCTTCTACTCATGTAAATTCACTATTCTTTTGCAATGTATATAGAATTGCCTAGGACACTGAGAGGTTAAATGTCTTGCCTAGCATTGTACTGGGGCAGCTAGATGATAAAGTGGATAGGGTGCTGGGTCTGAAGTCAATAAAACTCATATTTCTGAGTTCAAATCTGGCCACTCACCTTACTATCTGTGTGACCCTGGATGAGTCCCTTAACTCTGTTTGCCCCTGTTTCTTCATCTGTAAAATGAGCAGGGGAAGGAAATGGCCAACTATGCCAGTATCTTTGCTATAAAAAAATCCAAATGGGGTTACAATGGCAACTTATCCTTCTTTTCATCTTCCTGCCAAGAAAACCCCAAATGGAGTCATGGAGAATTGGAAGTGACTGAAAATAACTGAACAACAAAAAATAACAGGGCATTAAGAGGTTAAATGTCTTGCCTAGCATCACACAGCCAGCAGAGGGTCAATATGTATGAGAGGTAGGAACTGAGCCTAGATCTTTCTGACTCCAGGGTCAACTCTCTAGCCATTGTGCCATACTTCTTTGCCTTTCACAGATCAGGGGCTTAATTCAATACCTGCTGAATTGAATCTAGAATAATGGTCTTGAGTTACCCCAAGGACCTCTATGCCCCAAAGTTGATTCTGTGATATTCTCTCAGCTCCTTTCTTAAGAAGAACTAACAAATAAATATCAGGAAAGAGCAAGTATCAAAACAAAGGGGATCATGGTGCTTCCTTATTCACTTATCAGCTATTTTTGGCAGAGTCCTTGGCTGAGTTCCTTCACCTGAAGGTGTGGGATGTCATAAAATGCTGCTGCCTCTGCTTGATTCTTATCATGGAGCAAATGGTCATTGCCAGAAACCATAATCCCTCAGGGTTTATTCTCTGGATGTTCTCTGTGTGGATTTCCCTTGGTCTTACAACATTGCTTCTAAATTCAAACTAACCTTTCCTGTCAGGATCTTGGTGATCTTGGCAAGTTCTTACTTGAAGCTTTTGAGGCTGCTGGGTAGAGTGTGGGACTTGGAGTAAGGAAAACTCAAATTCAAATCCTGACACTTCACTAGTTGTAGGATGGTGTGCAAATAATTTTAAATCTTTCAGCCTCAGTGTCCTCATTTGTAAAATGAGAATGATAACTACACCTACCTCACAGGGTTGTTGAGAGGATCAGATGAGATAATATTTTGTGGCATGTTTAAAAAATTCTTAATGCATTTATATATCTTGACCTGGAATTTGTTACTGGTGGCTTGTTTGATCCCTAGCATTTGAATCCCTAATGGCTTCCTATTCATACCAATAGAAATATAAAATCTATAAAAATAATATAAAATATAAAGCACATGCATTGTAAAATACAAATGTTGTTCATTTTTCATTTTCAAAGAGGACCCACGACATAGGCTGATGTCTTTTTTTTTAATAAGTTTTTTCCACATTACATGACTGTACAGATTTCACTGATCAATTTCTGACATTTTGCAGTCCTTATGCTAAAAACATAGACTGATGACAGGTCCTTTCAGCCCTTGGCTAACTGTAGGGAATGACCTGGAAGCCCCCTCTGTCTGCTGGATTCTTCTACACTAGCTAACCTAGGCTAAACTAAGAAGCAGCAACATCTCTAGGTGTAGCTGGCACAAATGAATAAAGTTCAGGCTTTGGGACTGACCCAGCTTGCCCTTCAGGGTGACATCCTCTCAGCCAGCTGAATGTCCAATCAGTCCCCACAGGTTTTGAATTCACAGAGACAAGATCAGTAAAGAGTCACAGTGGGCTTTGGATATGACAGGGGAAATCCTCAGGAATGGAATTGTTCCAATCCTGAAGTGGGTCTAGGAGCTGTTTCTCTCTGGGGTTCAGAAACTGAACTTGTTCTCCTAGAAACCCTTGCTCCTGAACATTCCAATGGTTCTTGCCTATCATCTCTGCTTCTCTAGCATTCCATCTCATATCTTTGTAAGATCACTTCCTTCACATCACGAGTTCCTTGGAGCTGTCCTGGATTCTTGCATCACTAATAATAGTCCTCATTCACAGTCAATCACTATACTTTATTGCTGTTACTTTATGCCACATTCTCCTGGTTCTTCTCACTTTCCTTTGCTTCGCTGCATATTAGTCGTTCCAAGGTTTTCTGTGAGTATTCTGTTGGTCATTCTTATGGCACAGTAGTATTGGGGCGATGTCTTGACTTGAGCATGAATTGGATTTAGATGAGACAGCGTTGTACCAAGTTGTAAGCCTCACTTTCTCTTCCAGAGCCATTGGAGTCCAATGGCAAGACACAAGTCAAGATGCCTGGCATTGGCCCAGGATGAGGGACTGACTTTGGTACCTTCAATGCTTGGCCAAGTTCTAAATGCTCCACAGTTTCTGCTCCAGCCACCTTGATGACTGTTGGAACAAATTGTTCTGATTCTTCCATTCCCCAGGTGGAAGTCTTCCCCTGCTTGAGGTAGACATCCCCCTAACTCACTGATTGGATAGAGGCTTGTTGGCTGCCCTCGACCTAGTTTAGCCCATCTGCTGAGATGGTTTTTCTGGGATGTGACCTCTGTGATTGCCATAATTTCTTGGATTCTCAGGTAAAAGGTAGGCACCAAATGTGAATGAACAGCCCTGAGAAGGACCCAGCAAGCCTTTATTGTAGAGGTACTGGTCCTCTCTGAATAACCCATAAGCCCCCCCCCCCAATACAAATATATAAAATAGGAATAAAATGCCATGTGTGGAAGTGAGAAATTGAGAATGATTCTCAATTTCTCACTTCCACACATAAGACTAGAGAGTGGAGAGAAGCGGACTGGGGAGCAGCACCAGGGAAAGTTCTGTAGAGAAGGTAGCAAATGAGTCAATATTAAATATTGGGACTGGTTAGTACCTTAGAGATCATTTAGCCCAACTGTTGAAGGCAGCATGGTACAGTGGAAAGCATGCTGAATTTAGTCACAGGATTTGAGTTTGAATTTGGCTCTGCCACTTGACTATGTGATCTTAGGCAAGGTACAACCACTTTGGCCCATAATTTCCTTGTTTGTAAAATGAGAGAGATTTGTTGTTCAGTTGTGTCTTACTCTTTGTGGCCCTATTTAGGGCTTTTTTGGCAAAGATACTGGAGTGCCATTTCCTTCTACAGCTCATTTCTTTTTAAAAATATTTTTCCATGTTTCCATGATTCATGCTCTTTCCCGCCATTCTTCCCTCCCCACACCCAGAGCCAAAAAGCAATTCCACTGGGTTATACAAATGTTATCACTTGATACCTATTTCCATATTATTAATTTTTGCAATAGAGCAATCTTTTGAAACCAAACCCCCAAATCATGTACCCATATAAACAAGTAATGTCATATTTTTTTCTTCTGCAGTTCATTTCACAGATGAGAAAACTGAGGCCAGGAGGGTTAAATGACTTATCTGGGGTCACACAGCTAGTAAGTGTCTGGGGTCAGATTTGAATTTAAGAGGATGTCTTCTTGACTCTAGGTCTGGCATACCATCCACTCTGCCACCTAGCTGCTGGATTAGAACACTTCAAAGTTTTTTTCCCTTCCAAATCCTATCACCCTCCCCCCATTTTTAAGATGAAAAAAATGGAGGCTCAGGATTGAAATAGTTTGCTCAACATCACAGAGTAACTGATAAACAGAAATGGGGTTAACAACAGGTTTCTCATTCCTATTCCAATTCTACCTATACTATATTAGGGCCATTCTTAAAGGATTATTCAGAAAACCCATTCCACCAGAAAATTCTCCTATTCTTTCAAGATTATGCCTAATCAAAATTTTATTTTTTTATGAAGAAATAGGAGAACATATTGTAACAAATGCTTCTTTTTGGTTAAAAAAATTAGATGTAAACACACATGCACATATCCCCAATATCACCCACTTCTAAATTAATTAAAATGAAGCTTGTATATATTTTTTTGTCACAACACTGGGACTAAGAAGCTAAAGTAATGTAAGATAAAAGCCTATGTAGAAATTAAAGCCATTTATTTTTTAGGGATATCCATGTCCATTTGCCTGTGGCAACTGCTATAAAAATGAAAAAAAATAATATCCCTAATTAATTGAGGTAATAGGTGATTTTTATCACTGAATGAAGTTGGTGAGATGTAAGGTGTGATTTCAGGGACTCCAGGAAGGTGCCAATGCCCTCTCAATTGTTTAATCATGGCTTAGGAAAGTAGTTGGGTGTACTAGAAAGCACTGGTCTTAAGAGTCAGAAGATATGAATTTGAGGTTCAGCTATGACATTTACTAGCTATGATTCTGTTCAGTTATGTAAAATTCTCTTTTAAAAAAAAACAAACAAACCCTTACCTTCTATCTTAGAATGCTATGTATTGGTTCCAAGGCAGAAAAGCAATAAGAGCAAGGCAATGGGGGTTGAGTGACTTGCTCAGGATCATACAGCTAGGAAATATCTGAGACTATATTTGAATCTAGGACCTCCTGTCTCTAGTCCTGGCTCTCAATCCACTGAGTCAAATAGCTGCCCCCTTAAAATTCTTTGTACTTCAATTTTATCGTCTCTGAAATGGGGGTGATAATACTCATGTTATTGTAAGGAAAGTGCATTGTAAGCAGTGTTCAAATATGAAAAATACTATTATTAGACCTTCTTACTACAAATGGATTTTTCAAGTCTGATAAACCCTTCAAAGTGAAGATTATGTCCCATTAATCCCTTTCTTCTAGGATATGATTTTTTTTCAATATTCTATAATCACAGGGATTCTTCCTCTAGATTTCCACAGTGTGTGGACATCAGTGGAGCATATAAGCTTTTTCTGACTATTTCCTGCTCTTGCTACCTGCCCACACCACCTTTTTCAGCTCACACAACTCTCTGATTGCTGCGGTCAGGGTTCAGCCCCATTCGCGACTCCAGGGTTCCTGACTGGTGAACAATCAGTCAAAATAAATAAAATAAAAGAAATAGTAAACAGAAGACAGCTTGATCATTACGGCTACAGGACTGCTTTGCATCTCCAAGCTGCTCAACTTTCCCGATGTCTGATCTTTATTTTTATACCCATTCTCTTGGCATTCTGATACACAAAATCTAAGAGAGATAATTGGAAAAGTGATACATTAACTTTTAACAAATCACTTGATTAACATTCTATATTTTGTATTGTGATTACAGACAGAATACAAGATAAATGATTTCATCACAGGTGGCTTACTAGGGACTTTGAGTTACTGATTTGTGTTACTGAGGCATATTGAAGCTTGGTGTACCTGTCTTGTATGGGCTTCTATGGTTGATTTGTGTGTTATAATATTTATTGGGAAAGGAAATGGGATTTGGAAAAATGGGTGATAATGGGAGGTTTGTATGGGGTAAGGAGGAGTTTAGGGGAGAGAGGATATATTGCTTGGAGAGGCAAAGGAGGGAGATGCCCCCTGCTGAGAGGAAACAGCAGGGGTCCGATAAAGTCTTTTATTGCCTTGATGACTGAACTGATTTTCAGCTCCCTCTATGACCAGAAAAGATAGTCCACTTATCTGACTGCGAATTCAAATAATATAAAGTTTGATAATCCAGTTGGAATTGGAGTTTTTCCTTAGCTTCAGACCTGAGGCCAGGCCCCAGAGGCTGGCGGAGGGTTTGTCCCACTCCCGTCTACTCTCGTTTGTCTAATTCAGAATCTTAGCAGTACATAGAAAGCAAACAAGAACAAATCTAACCTTCAGAAGCAACTGGGCCTGAATCTTCCAGCTGAACCAAGAAAAGCATGCCACTCCAGACTGGGCTGAACAAGCTCCTCTCTCCTCCAACACCCAGAAGCCAGTCCCCCACGGCAGGAAGGAAGTGCTCATCACAAGACCCAACTGCCACTCCTGGCAGGAAGGAAGTGCTAGTCACAAGACCCAACTGCCACTCCCAATTGGCCCCTTCCCCCACAAACTGTCAGTCTAATTTCCTTTCCACAGTGTTGGCTTCATGAGAAAGTTTTGGGTTTGGCCTGTAGCTGCGGTTTTGCTGGGAATTATGTACCTAAGTAAAAGTTAATCCACGATAGTCTTTTGGGATTGGGTTTGAGGGTCTGATCTTTTGGTAATGTTTTGGAGAATTAAGGTACAGGTGCTCTTGCATTATTTCTTTTGAGACTAGGGGGGATAATAATCATGTCAATTCATAAGTAAGGGGCATTGATGAAAGAGGTCATGTAAAGGGGGTTGGGTGGGCAATCACATCTCGCCAAGGACCACTCTGTGATCTCCCCAGCTACCATGCATGACTCTGTCAAGGCATTGTGGACTGATGGTCCCCAGCATCTGGTAATGTCCTTCACACATCATGCTTCTCCTAAATGATTCATTGTTTTATATAAGACATTTCTGAGGGACTTGTGAGAAAGAACACTATCCACATCTAGAGAAAGAACTGTGGGAGTAGAAACACAGAAGGAAAACAACTGCTTGATCACATGGGTTGATAGATGTGATTGGGGATCTAGACTCTAAGCAATCACCCTAATGCAAATATCAATAATATTGAAATAGGTTTTGACCAATGGCACATGTAAAAAAAAAAAAAGTAGAATTGCATATTGGCTATAGGAGAGGTAGGGGTGGGAAAGTGGAATTGTGTTTCAGCTATGGGAGGGATAAGGAAGAGAAAGAACATGAATCATGTAACCATGGAAAAAATTTCTTAATAAAAATATAAAAGAAAATAAAAGAAAAAAGAAAAAAATGCTCATTGTTAGTCAACATGTTACCCTCTATTTATACCTATTTTTTCCTGGGATTTTTAGCGACTTTTATGAATTGGATAGTAGCTCCAGTTTCTGCAGTGGTTTTAGGTTTTTATGTTTCATCAATAATTTCTTTTAAGGCCAAAATGAAATCTAGTTTCATTGTAGGTTTCTTTTTGTTTTTCAGAGTTCAACAATAGGACCTTAAACTTGGCTGACTTCCTGGAATAGAACTTCTGATCCCTTGAAGTCTTGTATTTTTTTCCCTAATTGTTCTGTGCACTTTAGTCTTTATTCACAATTAAACTGTGAACTTCTTGCAGTCTAGTACTGCACTTCTTGTATTCCTTGAGTATTTTCTCACTTCACAAATGTGTTGAACTTCTATAAATCATGGACAGGGAGTCAGGATATCTGTATTTAAAACTCAGTACCCACATGGGCCTGGGGAGATAGAGAACTTTGGCTATCATCATAGAAATTTGCATGAAGTTCTGGATATGCATGTGTCAAGATATCGTAGACATATCTTTTGTGGTAGTAAGACTACAGGACTCACATGCCAGATCTGTTTGCATGAGATGTCCCTCAAGTGTATGCCAGGGAAATGGCTCCATGACTAAATGCTGGAAATCATTCCCCAACATCTTGAATAACAAATGAAATAATATGTCAAGAGAAGAAAATAAAAACTTTTTGACAGTGAGCTGAGAGGAAAACATATTTCCTCCATCAAGTTGGAGGATTCTTCCAAAGGGAGATTTATGCAAGGAGGGCGTCTCTTTGGAATCAAAACCATGTGAGAAGGAATTCTGTTTATTTGAAGCTGTAGATTTGTATCTGATGCGGGTTTCCTGTGCTTGGGTACATTGCTGGGACAGGAGGATTCAAACCCGCCTTGCTGATCCAAGTGTTAGATCCAGTGAGAAAGCCTAAGAATAACATGTCTATATAATAAATATTTGTGAGGGAAGTTCCTGGTGCTCTTGAGCAAGACAAAGGCTTGCATTAGACTTCAGTAGCAGATTTTCAGGAAGCAGTAGTGGGGTCAGAGACCCCGTTTCATTCCATTTTTCAGTTTCATAACTTTAATTCCTGATGTAATCAAAATAATCATTGACTGCTCTTACTTGGAATTTTCTGCCCCCAGCAAAAACCCAATGACTTTTTTTTAAACCATAGCTGTGATTTTATATATGAATAGAGAGCTCCCGGAATGAAAATATATCCTCCACTGATTCATATTGGCAACCTGCCCATCCTTTGTGGTCATAGAGAGTTGCTAAAGGCAATGGTGACCAGGAGAAGATGACTAGGATGTACAATAAAGTATGACAAGAGCTATGAGTGGTGGTGGTGGGGGGCTTGAAGATATTGAAGAGGGAAAAGATAAATGTTGGAGCAACTGGAAGACAGGGGAACCACGGCACAGGAGGAGGGCAGGAAGAATCTCCATCCATAAAACTGCAGGGCAGGGTGAGAGGCATTGAAGCAAGGGGAATAGGAACTGGGGTTTAGAATCCCAGAGCTTCCATGACATTGGGCAAGTCACCCCCCCGGGCCTCAGTTTCCTCATCTTTAAAATTAAAAGGGTAGGCTTAATGGCATCTAAGACTTCTTCCAGCTCTGAATGAGGAAAAAGGCAAAGACAGGGATACATCAAGTAAGTAGAGCTCCCCTACAGTGGTTCCAGATTTCTTAATGTAGACCACATTAATAATAATAGTCAGCATTTATAAAGCACTTATTGCCAACACTTTTCAAAGAGCTCATTTGATTATCACAATAACCTTGGGAGGGAGATGCTATTATTATTCCCATTTTAAAGGGAGATGCTATTATTATTCCCATTTTAAAGCTGAGGAAACTGAGGCAACTGAATTTAAGTCATTTGCTCAGGTATGCAGAGCTAGTAAGTATCTGAGGCAGGACTTGAATTTGGGTCTTCCTGAGTCCAGACCAGTCTTGCTGTTCACTGCAATGCTTTGATTTAACAGATGCACAAGATATTAAGGTATTAAGATAAAGAAATTTGGAACTCAGGTAGAGCAGACTGTTCTCAGGGATTTCCTGAGTGTGAGGAGCTTCCAGTGAGAAAGTCCTTTGGCCAAAACTGATGAATGGAGGCATCAAGAGATTCTATAACTTACTCAAAGACCCACACAGTAGTATGGATGAGGCAGGGGGACTAGAATGTTAACTCAATTTTGTAACTTTTAATTTTATCAATTCTTTTTCCTCCCTTTTTACTATTTCCCTGTTTATTCTACTAATTTATTATGTTTTTTTTAATTTAAATGTATTTGTTTGTTCCATTTAAATTCCCACCTAACTCCCTTCCTTCCCTTCCCCCAGTAGAGAGGGCATGATTTTACTATTTTTTTACACCTAGAACCGATTTATTGAGTTCTTTGTGGATTATTGTCTTCACCATCTAAGGCACCGATTATTTACTTGTTTGGTCTAGACGTCTGGTTTCTTCAGTATTAGGCACTCCAGGAGGATGGGGAAAATCCCTCTACCTATCAGTGAAGATGAGCAATTGGATTATAATCTGATAAAGTTGTTGGGAATGGAAGAGGTTAAGTGTCTTACTCGGTCAAACAGGCAATATGTATCAATTGGCATACATGCAGTTAGGAATACTAGACTTCTTGATGAAGACCATATTAAAAACAAGAAAAACTTGATAATAATAGTCAGCATTTATATAACACTTATTGTGTACTAGGCATCATATGAGCTCATTTGATCCTCACAACAACCTTGGGAGGAAGGTACTGCTATTATTCCCATTTTACAGTTGAGGAAACTGAGACAACAGAGGTTATGTCACTTGCCCAGGTTCATAGAGCTAGTAAATGTTCAAAGAGTTAAAATCTGGCTTAAAGACATTTAATATTTGTGTGACCCTGGGCAAGTCATTTCACCTCTGTTTGCCTCAGGGTTGTTATGGGATCAAATAAGTTAATAACTGTAAAGTGCCTGTCCTATAGTAAAATGCTATTTAATGTTAGTTATTATTACTATTAGGACTTGAAACAATGTCTTCATGGCTGCAAGAGTGGCTGTATGTAATAAAAGCTGGCATTTGGATTATGTTTTAAGGTTTGCAAAATGCTATTTAGTGTTAGTTATTACTGTTAGAGTCAGGATTTGAAATGAGGTCTTCACGATGACAAGAGTGGTTGTATTTTATAGCTAGCATTTAGATTATACTTTAGGGTTTGTAAAGCTTTTTACAAATATTACTCATTTTATCTTAGGAGCCATATGCTATTATTATCTTCATTCTACAGACAATGACATGGAGGACAGTTGGAGGATAGGTGACTTGCTCAGGGTTATACAGCTATTAAGTGTCTGATGCAGTTTTTCCTTCAGCTTTTCAGGTGTCATTCATATAACCACATCAAGTTTGGTCTTCTAGAAAGATAACTGATCTGGTGAGCTAAGGCTATGATGACCCATAATGGTTTGTAATGTTCTTTTCTTCAGGAAAGTTTTGCAACTTGACAGAATAGTTGGATGGAATCTTGTTCAACCTCCCACTCAATGTAAGATTCCTCTTAGCAACATCTCCAGTAAGAGACTGGAGGCATGAGAGACTAATGGGTGTGAACAACCTTATTTGTTGAGTAACTGAAGCTGCCTTTTGTTGTTCAGTTGTGTGAGACTTTTAATATGGGAGGATTTGGCCATTTCCTTCTCTAGCTTATTTTTCAAATGAGGAAACTGAGGCAAATAGGGTAAGTGATTTCTTTTAGGGTCATACAGCGAGAAAGTGTCTGAGGCTGGATTTGAACTCAGGAAGATGAGTCTTTCTGACTTCAGGGCTCACATTCAATCCACTGTACCACCTCACTGTCCAGAATTGCCAAGATCAGAGATGTAATAAGCTAGTGAATGAATTCCTTATTATTCCACCAAACCCCTCTAGCAACGAAACTTAGCTATAAGTAATTAGTGCTCAAGGTACAAAATCCTTTTGTCTGATAGATGCGTTCCTTCTAGCTCTAATACATTGTGTACAAAAAACAGTGCAGCCTACCTAGAGACCCTTAATAATTGGGCCAGTTACGGTGTAATGTCCCTGAACAACTTGCAGGGATCCAGGAGAAAAAAACACCATTCATAAGCAAAGGATAAACTATGGGAGTGGAAACACCGAGAAAAAGCAACTGCCTGAATACAGAGGTTGAGGGGACATGACAGATGATAGACTCTAAATGAACACTCTACTGCAAATACTATCAACAAAGCAATGGGTTCAAATCAAGAAAACATCTAATGCCCAGTGGACTTACACGTCGGCTATGGGGGGTGGGGGGGAGGAAAAGAAAATGATCTATGTCTTTAACGAATAATGCTTGGAAATGATCAAATAAAATATATTTTAAAAAAAATAATTGGGCCAGTTAGAAAGTGACTTCAAGACAAGCCAAGGGAAATAGAAGAGGAACCCATCCATGGCTGAGAAGACCTATTTCCTTTACTGGGGAGAGGGGCTACATGTGACTTTTGACCTCTTTATCCCCCTTAGTGGGATGAACTGGAGAGAGAAGCTGTGGCGTTGTATTGGGCACTGGTATTTGAGGAAATTGCTTTTTCCATTATGCTGACACGGGATGAAAGAATAGTCAACCCCTTGTTCTCCCCATCCCCAGGAAGAATATTTTGGAAGACTTCTCACCCTGTCCTTTATTTTTATTTTTTTTAAACCCTTACCTTCCATCTTGGAATCAATACTGTGTATTGGCTCCAAGGCAGAAGAGTGGTAAGGGCTAGGCAATGGGGGTCAAGTGACTTGCCCAGGGTCACACAGATGGGAAGTGTCTGAGGCCAGATTTGAACCCAGGACCTCCCGTCTCTAGGACTGGCTCTCAATCCACTGAGCTACCCAGCTGCCCCCTCATCCTGTCCTTTAGGTGAGAAACTTTGACTCACAGGGTAGGAATGGGAAAAGGGGAAAACTGTTGGGGATTGTTGTTCAGTCAGTTCAGCCATTTCTGACTCTTCATGTCTTCATGACATTTCATTTCTTAACAAAGATACTGAAATGTTTTGCTATTTCCTTCTCGGGGCCCATCTTATAGATTGAGGAAACTGAGGCAATTAGGCTTAACTGACTTGCCCTGGATCACATAGCTAGTAAGTGTTTGAGGTCTGATTTGAATTCAGGTTTTCCTGCCTCCAATCCCAGCTCTCTACTATAGCACCTAGTTGCCAAGTAGGGATACAATATAAATCGGAATTACCAGTATAAAACTTGTATTGTCTTGGGTCTCTTTAAAAATCTAATTGAAGTTTTTCTAGCTTGAATCTTTTTTCCCATTTATGGATTAGTTCCTAAGTAGCTACATGTTTTCTGCAATCTTTTTTTTTTTTTACCCAATGTGTTTTGGCAGAACCAATAACTGTATTAGGCTGGGAATACACTGCCTTATCTTTCTTCTAATAGCTCTCATCAGACTTGGCCTTGCCAGATTTTATGCTAGTCAGGCAGTAGGATTTCTGCTGCTTTCTCCAGCAGGAATATTATACCCTCATTTTTGTTCAAAGTCTACCTGATCCTTAGTATATCTTGATTTTTTCCAATTTCTCATAATTATAACTCCTTAGACTGAACTGAAGAATTTCAATCCTTTACTAGCCATTGCCACAAAGCCAGTAATGCATATTTTCCTTCTCCCCCCCCCTTCCCTACTAGTAATAATTACACCGTGTGCTTTGGTTAGAGCTTCACTCTACAGACATGATCTAATTTCCTATTCACAGTGACCCTCCAAGGGAGCCAGGGCACTTGTTATTATTATCATCCTTATTCAACAGATGAAGAAATCAATGCTCACAGAGGTTCAGTGACTTACCCACAGTTTATGACAAATCCATCTCCATTAGTCATGTAATCACTGGGGTTTCTATCTCCTCCATTCTTTCCATCATAGCAAAATCCTTTTCCTAGGGCATCAAGTAGTTCACACACAGAGCTCACAATCAGCTACACAAAAGGAGATTTTTGTCTATTGCAAATGACTTCATCCTCAAAAGACAGATGCAAAATTCATTGCTGTAAAGAATTATGAACTAATGGAAGAACACCTTGATAATTAAACATTTGATCCTATTAAACTCTTCCCATCAGCAACGTACCCAGGTATCCTGTCATCTCTCCTCTAGGATTCATCGTTTTCAGGTTGGTCCCTCTGCCTTCTATGTTCCTTAGCAACCACAGGCTCCTTCTTAGCCTTCAATTTCAGCTCAATTCATCAAGTATTTGTTGATGAGCTTTCAAAGCCCAGTGTTTGCTTCTTCCACATTGAACAAGTCCATTTACCAACCAGTTAGCACTGTTAGCACACAATCGCACATTACACATTCCAGGCACATTTTCGATTTTTAAAAGGCAGAGAAGCTGGCCTCTGGGAGCTTAATTTTTTTTTAGAGTAAGCAATATATTATGCACATATAAAGAAATAGAGAAGTATGAAGTAAACAAAAAGTAATTTGGGGGAAAGGGAGACACTAACAACTGGGATGGCTCTTTGGAAAGGCTTTGTGAAGAAGTGGCCTTTAAAATGGATATTTTTAAGGAAGCAGCTAGGCAGTCATCACCCTACATATATATATATATATATACATATATGTATGTATATATATATATAATGTCTTTTGTGTTTCTGTTTTAGTAGTTCTTTCTCAGAAGGTGAACATTCACAAGTTATTCTTCAAACATTAATTCTAGAGTTATATAAATATTTTTTTGGTCCTACTTATTATACAATCTAGTTCCAAACTCCATTTCCAGTGGATAGAGAGCTGGGCCTGGAATCAGGAAGACATGATTACAAATCCAACTTCACACACTTATTAGCTGAATCTCTGTTTGCCTTGGTTTCTTCATCTGTAAAATGGAGACAATAATACCACATGCCTTGAAGGATTGTCATGAATGGGACCACATTTGTAAATGACTGAACACAGTGCCTGGCACTTAGTAGGGGGAAGGAACAAGCATTTATTCAATATCTATTATGTGCCTAGAATTGTGCTAAGTACACTTCTTCCTTTCCTCAAATCTGGCTGAGGTTTCTTGCATGATGGAACTCATTTAAGCCACTGTTCTGTGGGCCAAGATGTTATTAAAATTAACAGTGGTCTGCCTTAGCAAGCTCTGCAGAATAAGGAGCTGTCAGTAATTACAGCTCTTTAGGTGAGACATGATGCCCGATTATTTTATCCTTGCACATTTAATAGAATGTATGCACCCTTAGCCACACAGGGGCCGTTTTCAACAGTGGAACAAAGTGAGAAGTAAAGATGCGATGGGCTTGCCTGGTTTGGACAGAGTTACAATGCCTGTGATTTCACAGCAATTACCCCTGTCCAACCCTGGAACAAGTCTAGGTTTTCCATGGTTAACTCTCTGTCTGGGTGAGTATGTGATTGTCAGGAGAGAAATGACCCTATCATTTGGGAACTTCTTCCAACTTCATACCCATCCAGTCCTCATCCTGGACAACTCTTGACTTTCCTCTTTGGTTTCTTACCTTTAAAAAATGTATTTGTTAGTGAGTTACAGCAAAAGTCCCAGGGATCTTACTCCATACCATAGCAGACAGAATCCTACCAAAGATGTATATATAAATTATGTCTCATATTTCTGTTTATCGGTTTTTTCTCAGGAGGTGGACATTCACAGGTTATTCTTCAAACATTAATTTATGTCTATAGTCATCTGTACTGTTTTCTTCAATCTTCTTATTACACGATCTAGTTCCAGACTCTGTCTCCACAATTACTGAGTATTGCTTTCCTCCATGGATTCTCCCTTCCTTGCCAAAATGACCTAAATTCTATTCTCTGAATTCTGTCTTTTATATCCCCTTGATACCTTTGCACAAACTATTCTTTCTGCCTTGAGATTTCACTCTCTCCTCACCTCTGTTTCTTAGTTACTCCCTAGTCTCTATAGAGATGAAATTAGGAATATATGTTGATAAGATTTTGATAAGCTAAGGAATTTGTGAGGTTGTCTCAGAAGCTGGAGAGTGGCTGAGGCAAAAAGAATTCTTGCAAGACTCAGTTCTGAGAAGCATTTCCTGGGCCCCCCTGAAAGTTGTTAGTGTTCTCTCCCTCCTCAAGTGATCCTACAAACATATACTCACATGTATACACTTATACCTATATATAGACACACATGATATATATAATGCATATAGACACATATATGTACACATATAAACAATATATTCATGACAAATCATACACACCAACAGCACACACAATATGCATGTATACACCTACATGTACAATATACATATATATCACATTCATAATGTACAAACATGTGCATAATAAATCATACATGTGCACACACCACAGTATAATATAAACACAAATGCATGTACGTTTAATGTAAATATATCCATACACATATAACTATGTACTTGTAATTTTATATCTATTAACATAATTCTAAATATATTTCATCTCCTGCCTCCATAGATAGTTCAGACAGTCCCTCATACCCAGGTATTCTCTCTCTTCCCCTCAGCTTTTTGGAGGCCTCCCAGCTTTCAGGGGAAGCTCCATCTCCTTTGGAAAACATGTCTATGGGTTCATTCTCTCTCTGCCTTGACATGACACATACTCTCTCTCTCTTTCTCTCTCTCTCTCTCTCTCTCTCTCTCTCTCTCTCTCTCTCTCTCTCTCTCTCTCTCTCTCTCTCTCTCTCTCTCTCTCTCTCTCTCTCTCTCTCTCTCTCTCTGTCTCTCTCTCCTCATTTCTTCACGCGTCTATAATTCCTCACTGACCCTCAATAGAGTATTCCTTCCTCAAGGATAAAAAAGGTTTCCTTTTTTGTTTTTATGTACCCAACACCTAAAAGAATGCCAGCCCTTTTTAAATAAATGTCTGTTGGATTGAAATGAATTAAAATACTTTGGGTTTCCTTTCTCCTAGGCTGGATCAGATGGCGAAAGCATTGGGAACTGCCCATTCTCTCAGCGTCTCTTCATGATCCTATGGTTAAAAGGAGTCGTATTCAATGTCACCACAGTGGATCTTAAAAGGTAATGGAAATATTGACTGATATTGGGGGTAGATGGATGACTCAGTGGATGCAGAGCCAGGCCTAGAGATGGGAGGTCCTCGGTTTGAGTCTGGCCTCAGACATTTCCTAGTGGTGTGACTCTGGGCAAGTCACTTAACCCCCATTGCCTAGCCCTTACTGCTCTTCTGCCTTAGAACCAATGCTCAGTATTGATTCTAAGATGGAAGGTAAGGGTTTAAAAAATATTCACTGATATCTGCAACAACTTTAGGAGCTTACATTTCTAGAGACTGGGCAAGGGGCAACTAGCTGGCTCAGTATGTTGTCTGCCTTATTTAAACCCAATTTTCAGAAAAGTCATTACCCTGTGATGTCATTGGTCCTTTTTAAAAAACATATTTTTAAATTTTATTTTTTTGTCTTTTTTATTGAAACATTTTATTTGATTAATTTAGAGTATTTTTCCATGGTTACATGATTCATGTTCTTTCCCTCCACCCCCTTAGCCAGCATGCAATTCCACTGGGTTTTACATGTATCATTGATCAAGACCTATTTCCATATTGTTGATATTTGTACTAGGGTGATCATTTAGAGACTACATCCCCAAACATATCCCCATTGACCCATGTGATCAAGCAGTTGTTTTTCTTTGGTGTTTCTGCTCCCACAGTTCTTTCTCTGGATGTGGATAGTGTTCTTTCTCATAAGTACCTCAGAATGTCCTGGATCATTGCATTGCGGCTAGTACATTACATTTATTTGTGCCACAATGTATCCGTCTCTGTGTACAATGTTCCCTGGCTCTGCTCCTCTCACTCTGCATCAATTCCTCCTGGAGGTCGTTCCGGTTCACATGGAATTCCTCCAGTTCATTATCCTTTTGAACACAACAGTATTCCATCACCAACAGATACCACAATTTGTTCAGCCATTCTCCAATTGAAGGGCATCCCCTCGTTTTCCAATTTTTTGTCACCACAAAGAGCGCAGCTATGAATATTTTTGTAGAAGTCTTTTTCCTTATTATCTCTTTGGGGTACAAACCCAGCAATGTTATGACTGAATCAAAAGGCAGACAGTCTTTTAGCACTCTTTGGGCTTAGTTCCAAATTGTCATTGGTCCTTATTTGAAAACAAAGTTTGAACAATTATTATAAGAGATACCGAACCTTGGAGTCTAGCCATACTAAATATGAAGCAATTAACAAATGATACATAATAGCATGGCATAAGCAAGCATCAAATATGGTGAGAAGCTGATCTGGGAACCCAGAAGACCTGAGTATGAATCCCATCTCTGACATCTGTTTGACCTTGCAAGTCACTTCCCCACACCACAAATACCTGTCTAATAGGAAGGTTTTTTTTTCCTTTTTTAAAATTTACAATATTTTCCCATGGTTACATGATTAATAGAAGGTTTTATTTTAACTAGATGAGATCTACACACATTTTTTCAACGTTTTGATAATTTCTTAAACTATTTCTCATATTTTATTTAATTTTTAAAATATTTTGAATGGGTGGTGAGGTAGTACAATGGATAATGGATAGTGACAAACCTGGTTTCGGGAGTATGTGGGTTCAAATCTGGCCTCAGATACTTCCTAGCTTTGTAATCCTGGCCAAGTCACCTTAACCCCAATTGTCTAGGGCCTCCCTGTTAACATGCATTATTTTACCATAACTATCTTCCTTTGAATTCTTTTGTATTTTATTTTGTGCATTTAAAAACATTTTTCTGAGTAAGGTCTACAGGGTTCATCAGACTGCTGAAGGGATCTAATCTATTTTACTCATATATGCACATACATGTTAAGAATCCCTGTAAGTCTGAGACTAAAATGAGCTGCAAACTGCATTTAGAGGGGGAATATCCACACCAAGATAAGTACAGGGCTTTGAAGACCCATGGATTAAGTTGTATGGGATAGGTAAGTCTTTTTTTTTTTACCTTCTGCCTTTGAATTAGTTCCTATGGTTCAGTTCCAAGGCAGAAGCATGGTAAGGGAATTAGGCAATGGGGGTTAAGTGACTTGCCCAGGGTCACACAGCTAGGAAGTATCTGAGACCAGATTTGAAGCTGGGATCTCCCATCTCTAGGTCTAGCTCTCCATCCACTGAGCTACCCAGTTGCCCCCAGGATAGGTAAGTCTTGGAGAAGTTTCAGAGATAGGAAGATCAGTAAGAGCACAATGAATATAGCATCTATTAAAGGTGGCCTGGCTCTTGCTCACAACATATAAACAAGAATTTCAGGAGAAAGTCACTTAGAACAGAAGTGTCCAACAAGTGGCCCCCTGGCTATGGGCACCATAATACTCTGAAGTGCTGTAAGGACCAGATTAAAATGTAATGGGGAAATATTTAACAAAATGAATAATAATACAATAGGGCACACATAATATTAACATGTGATTTTTAAGTCGATATGAGGCTATAGGGATCCTTCTATAAGGCCTCACTTCTTGAGTTTGTCACCAGTGATTTAGAGCAGAGATATCCAACAGGTTCCTGGGGGTTTCCTGGGGCCTTCAGCACTCCTAAATGCCTTCCAAACTAGATTAATTAGCAAATTAGCAAATATCTAACAAAATAAAGATATGATAAAACAGATATTATATTTAAAAACCAAGCCAATAGGTGGCCCATGGGGCTACATGGTGGCCTTACACAGGGTGTATTGGTCCTCTTTCTATTTGAGTTTGACACACTAATTTAGAACAGAGGTATCTAACCCTCCATGGAGAGCTTCATGGAGCTTATGGCACTTCTAAGTGCTCCCCAAGCCATATTAAAATGTAATTGGGAAATATTTAACAAAATAAATAAAAATACAATAAAACAGATATCATTGTATTTTAAAACTAAGTCAGCATGTGGCCTTCAGAGATCCTTATGTACACCCCCTTTTTCATTTAAAATTTTTATTTTATTTTTTAAAATATTTTTCCATGTTTCCATGATTCATTTTCTTGCCCTCCCCTCTCCCCTCCCCCTTCCCAGAGTTGACAAGCAATTCCACTGGATTGCACAAATGTTACATCCCCCTTTCCTATGAGAGTTTAGTACCCCCTTTTCCTATGAGAGCTTGAAACCATTGTTTTAGAGCACCCCACCCCCACAGGCTCTCCAGTCACCCTCCCTGCAAAGTCAAAATATCTTGACCTTCAAGGCAGAAAGTACTAATTATCGAAAAATGAGATGAGTTTCATCTTGGTTGCTGGGTACCCAAGACTTGCTGATTAAGATCTTTAGCTCTCAGAAAAAGGAGGTGAAACTAAACAGGTCCTTTTGTTTGTCTAAAGTGAGGAACACATACAGAGTAAACAAAGAAACTAAGTAAATGAAATTTTTTAAATGCTTCTGGAAGGCGTTCCAAGTGCCACAAAGTACAGCTGCTAAGTGTGTGTATGTTTTAGGAATGGTATGGCAATGTAATTGAAATTCTTCCCTGCCTCCTTTCCCGCTCCTGACCCCCTTCCTCATATTGATTTCTCTAGAATTTTAATTGTCTTCAGGTTGATCTCAAATCTAGTACTCTCTGAGCATTTTTACAACCCTTCCACCCCCACTTTCCCCATTGCCAAGTCCCCTAAAACTTCCTTTTTTCCTGAGAGTATATTTGAAGAATGACTCTGACATCACCATTCTTCACATAGAATTTACTCTTTTCTAACCCTACAGAGATTCTTAGCCTTTTTATGTCATGGATCCTTTTGCAGTCTGGTGAGGCCTATGAACCCCTTCTTAGAATGACGTTTTTAATTATGCAAAATAAAATATATATATTCTCAAATTTTTTAAAAAAAAAATGTTTTGTGTGGAATAGCAATGTAGGACAGTGGATAGAACACCAGATTTATAGTCATGAAGATATGAGTTCAACTCTGAACCTTAGTCATTTCTTAGCTGTGTTATCCCTGGTTGGGAAAAGATAATAGTACTTAAAACTAAGGATTGAAATGTCCTGTCTTTGCTTATTAACGGATGTTTGCCTCAATGTCTGATGGGACCTGTGGTCTATGAACTAATGTCTAGTATGTTTCTGTTGGTCTTTTTTATTTCTTACTCAATCCGATGGTCTCCAATGCCTGGTATTCTCATTAAGGATTGTTAACATATCACAGTAGTAGTTGTTGAATTTGGAAAGAGCCTTATCATTGTGAGAAAAGAAATTGCTTAAGTAGGATGAATAATAATAGGTAAACTGTCTTGGAGCAGCATAGGATCTTCACTTCTTTCTAAGAGAAACTATTCTTTAGGAATGTATGGCTTAGGAATTGTGGCACAATTCATACATTTCTTTTTTTTTTTTAACATTATTCTATTTGGTCATTTCCAAACATTATTCACTGGAAACAAAGATCATTTTCATTTCCTCCCCCCTCCCCCATCACCCTTCCCTCTCCCATAGCCGATGCACAATTCCATTGGGTATCACATGTGTTTTTGATTCAAACCCATTTCCATGTTGTTAGTATTTGCATTAGAGTGTTCATTTAGAGTCTCTCCTCAGTCATATCACCTCCACCCCTGTAGTCAGGCAGTTGCTTTTCCTCATTGTTTTTACTCCCACAGTTTATCCTCTGCTTGTGGATAGTATTTTTTAGATCCCTGCAGATTGTTCAGGGACATTGCATTGACACCAATGGAGAAGTCCACTACCTTCAATTGTACCACAGTGTATCAGTCTCTGTGTACGATGTTCTCCTGGTTCTGCTCCTCTCGCTCTGCATCACTTCTTGGAGGTCGTTCCAGTCTCCATGGAAATCCTCTACTTTATTATTCCTTTTAGCACAATAGTATTCCATCACCAACATATACCACATACATTTCTTATGGTCAGAATTCTGTTAAATTTATTTTTGTTAAACAAATAAACCATGCCAATTTCCCAAATAAGTTATTAGAAGCAAAAGAAGATATGGTGTTTATATTAGCAATGCTCATAGGTATGTACTGGTTGTTTTTGGTGTTATTAAGTCATTATCCAGTTTTTCCTCATTTTATAGATGAAAAACTGAGTCAAATAAGGGTTGTGATTTTTCCAGAATCACATAGCTAATAAATGGATACGAACTCTTATCTTCCAGACTTCAGGTTCTAGTCACTGCACAGCTATCATTGCCCATTTTTTTTTCTGGTAGAACTCAAAGTATGGGCATCCTGTCCTACTTAATTCTCAGCAACATTCCAGTGGTTGGACATAATGTGTTAGGACTATAAGAGACCTTAGAAATAATTATTTTCAGGTTTCTATTTCTCAATCTTCTCCTTTGACCACTATACTACATTGTCTTTTTTTTTTTACTATAGCATTAAGTCTTTTTTTTTTATTTTTTCCTCTTTCACATCAAATTTGTTTTGTTTTTGTTTATTTTTCAGATTTAAACATTATTTTATTTGGTCATTTTCAAACATTATTCAATGGAAACAAAGATCATTTTCTTTTCCTTCCCCACCCCACCCCACCCCTCCCATTGGTTTTTATTGAAAGGAGAGTAAGGTATTACATTCAAACAGATTTATAATTTCATTGATTCAGGAGATCACTTCAAAGATACAGATTGCAATTCATTGATGTCTGCTCAGACTTTATGACTATTATCCATGTCCTCCCAAAAGTCTGACATAGGGAATCATTTGAAGATGCTTGGCAATAAAGAAAGTTGATCTGTATTTTAGAGTTTCATATTTCCCTGAAACACTAAGTTAAGGAGGATGAACCAATGTTGTCTTCTCACTTTCTTTGTAGAAAACCAGCTGACCTGCACAACCTGGCCCCTGGGACTCATCCGCCATTTCTGACATTCAACGGGGATGTCAAAACTGATGTTAACAAGATTGAAGAGTTCTTGGAGGAGACCTTGACCCCGCAAAAGTAAGGGGATATTTCTTTTCCAATATTCATGAAATAGGGGGTGGTGAGAAAATGGGTTTCCATACTGAGATCAGGATAAATGTCCATTATTATGTGTCTGCTTTGCAAAGGGTATTCATCCAGTTTGGTTAGGTCAAAAACTTACAGTAAATGAGGTCTCTCTCTTCTCAAAGAAAATGCTTAAGCTTCCCAGACAGGTCTGTCAGTCGCCAAAAAGACCCAGACACAGAGGAGGCTCATAGACAAATACCTGCTCCTTGATAAGGTAAGTCTTCCACTTCATTGGGAATAGGTGTTCTACCTACTCCATCCACTCTTGATACCTAGCATTCCATGAACGGAGAGCAAATTCTTTCATCACACTTAGAGATTAAAAAGTTTAACATACAAATACCCACAATATATCATCATGGATTTGAAATAATAAGACCTAAATTCAATTTGACCTCAGAGATCTACTCACTGAGCAAATTATTTAACTTTTCTCTATCTCAGATACCTCATCTATAAAATGATCTCACCAGTGGCTTCTCATCCCAAATCTATTTATCCTTATGGCAGTTAACCATTGACTTTAATTCAAAATCATATGTAAACCATAAAATGATGTATTTCAAATGTGCACCCTTAGAGCTAGAAAGGGACCAGACCTCACCTAATTTAACCCTTCATTTCACAGTAATGCCTTTATGGTATAGTGGAGAGAGTTCTCACCTTGAATCAGCACTCTAGATTTCAACTCTTAACATTGACACCCTGGGAGAACCTGGGCCAATCATATAGCTTCTTCGAAAGCCTCTATTTCCATGTTTATCAAGCGCTCACACTATTTCAGAGCATCATTTTCTTTAAATATATTTTATTTTCACAATTATTTTTCGCAGCAATCAAGAGAGTCATTTTAAAGAATCAAATGAAATGAGAAAATGTATTTAGAGCTTTAAAGAAAGGCAGCATTGTAAAGTGGTTAGAGAATTCAACTCAGGAAGCCTGGGTTCAATTATGGCCTGGCTGTATTACTTTGTGTAAGGGATTTTGCCTTTGACCATTGACCCCAGGAAACTCAGATTTACAAATTACAGTCCAGTTTACTGACATTAGAGGATTTCCTTTTACTAATGATCTCATGGGACTCTTCTCTTCTCCTCCCACCAGAGTGCTCCCCTAAATAAAGAAAATGCTTATTATCAGAATGTAAGAATGTTTGAATGGATCAGACTGATGGATAAGAAGAGAACTGAAGAGTGTGGGTTAGCTGAAGATTACAGAAGGGAATGGCAAGGAGAGAAGAAAGAAAGGGACATCTGGAGATAGAAATTATATGAGCTTCGCAGTTTCACAATTAATGGTGAAATATATAATCAATTGTGCATTTAGTAATGTTTAATAACCAGCTCTCCAAAATATACACTTGACACAACGTACACATGTTCAATAGGTCCCTGTTTTATGCATCTAATATGTTCTAAGATGCTTTCCAGAAATTGAAAATGGTGTATAACAAATATAAAATAATAGCAAACTCCATTATTTAATTAATATTTCTTAAATGAACATACCTAGGCACTTTATGGCTTTTCTTAAGCTTATCAGAACTACCAGCATCACTACTCTTGTACTTTGGGACTATTATTAATAACTAAATGTCATCAATGAAAGAATGAGACACACTGCTCTGATGCAGACATGACTTGTTACAGGCGAGAACTCTACGCAGAGGATGATACGGGAGCTAATGTTTGGCAAAAAATGTAATGATTCACACTAATGTTTCTCAGAGCAAGAATGACCATGATTGGGTGAACTGTTGTGAGACTTTATACCACTTGGGAAAATAGCATAGATTTAGCTTGTCATTGAAAACGTTTATCTTATGTATTTTTCTGCCTTTATTTTTCTATGATTGCCAGTTTTGAATACTGAATCCATGTATGTTGAGCTCTTATAAAATGAGATCCTCTTGAATACAATTTTTAATTTTTAATATGCATTCTTAGGGGCAGCTAGATGGTACAGTGGATAAAATGCTGGGCCTGAAGTCAGGAAGACTCATCTTGTTGAGCTGAAATCTGATTTTAGACACTGACTAGCTGTGTCACTCTGGAGAAGTCACTTAATACTGTTTGCCTCAGTTTCCTCTTCTGTAAAATGAACTGGAGAAGAAAATGGCAAACCACTTCAGTATCTTTACCAAAAAACCAAACCAAACCAAACCAAAACAACAACAAAAAAAAAAATAAACCCTAAATGGGATCACAAAGAATTGGACAACAGAACAATAAAAATATATTATTAACATTGCCTCCATCACTTTCTTATCAACAAAACAACAAAGAGTGAGGATTTATAGCATTTGTTGATTTCCTAGATGTAAATTTTCACACTGAAAATTTAATAATTGACTCTTATGAGCCAATTTAAGATGCCTCCAACATGTGTTTGGGTATAATAGTAAGAGAATTGGATTTGGAGTCAAGAGTTAAGGTCAAATTCTGGTTCTGCAATGAAGTTTCCTCACGTCTCTGGCCTTGGTTGCTTCATCTCTAATATGATGGTATTAATCCAGAAAAAAACTCCAAGGTCCCTAGACTCTGGAGACTCTTGATTTCCATACCTGTAAAATGGAGATAATATTAGCATCAGCCTCCCAGTGTTGTGAGGATGGAATGAGATAATGATTGTCAAGGGCTTAGCATAGTGCCTGGCTTATAATAAGAGCTTCAAAAATACATTAGCTATTATTATCATTAATTTCATAGGCATAAACCTATTCTTCTTACTGAAAATATTTAATCAGTGAGAGAGCCATATATTCAGGCCAGTCTACCTTTCCCACTGCAAAATTACTTTACTGTATGAATTGAATCTTATTCCCTCCTCCTCCTACTCCTCCTCCTCTTCTTCTTTCTCTTTGTCCTCCTCCTCATGTCCTCTTTGGAGGGCAAGAGGATGTGGAGAGCCTAATTTAAAGTGCCTGGAAAACAAGCAAGTTTTGTGTTTAGTTTTATTAAGGAAAATAAGGTGATCCGTTCCTCCCAGCCTTCAGCTCTGAACCAGAGAAAAATGCCGTGTTCCCTCCAGCAGCTCTAACTCGAGGGAGCTTTGTTTTCAAGTTCTTGTTTAAGTTCTGTTTTTTAACAATCCGTTCTTTTGAACCACTTCCAAATGGCTCCAGCATACCACCAGACCTGCATCTACAAGGTATCATAGGACTTTCTATCTTGTGTCAATCACCAATCAAGGAACATTTAGGCAGTACTTACTGTGGTGCCAGGCACTATGCTTACTTTTCCTTAAAGAGCTCATATTTTATCAGTGGAGACAACATACACACATAGGATGGATTGCTTGGGCAGTGAAGCCTTTTACAAAATTCAATAATATAGCAAGCAAGCAAAAATGTCCGTGTGCGTTTATGTGTGTGTGTGTGTGTGTGTGTGTGTGATTCATAGAGAATAAATATATCTGATTGTGCTTTGGGTATCCTGGAGAGGGAAAGTTGCCTTGTAGTTATATCACACACATAATTAAAACTCACAGCTGACTTGATACTCATTTAGATTCAAATACAATACACAATACACTAAGGATACATGAGTTTTAGAGTGGAGAGGAAAGACATAAATAGACTGCCAAGAAACCAGAAAACAGCATGGTCCAGTGAAAAGATTTTGTTCTGGATTTAGAGTGGGAGGATTTGGGTTGAAAACCCAGCTCTATCATTTTTGATCTATGTGGGCAAGTCATTCACCTCTCCAGACCTCAGTTCCCTCATCTATAAATGAGAGAATTGAACCATAGAGATTCTGAGTTCTTTGTAGCACTACATCTAAGAGCCTGTGATGTCATGAGGACTTTTTAAAATATCATGTTTTTTTATCCTAAGACATGTTGAACCTCCAGTATTGGAGGTCCAGTACCTACGATGGCTTGACAACTGTTCCTGCACATGGATGTAGCTGTTGGCTCTCAATGCTACTGAGACACGTGTGTCTACTAAGTCTCCCTCTTGATATAACATAGCAGGGTAATGCCTGCCCATTCACAAATCGATAGAGAGCTTGGTGGCAGAGCTTATGACATGGATTCTGTTGCACATGCGGTGCACTCAACTCATAGAACTTATCCATTGTATTACCTATGATGCTATCTTCTTCTTATACTCTGATTGGTTGACAAGACTGTAAAACTCCAAAGGTGCAGTTTTTTAAAACCCTTACCATCTTAGAATCCATACCATATATTGATTCCAAGGCAGAAAAACAGTAAGGGCTAGACAATGGCAGTTAAGTGCATCCTAAAATCATGAAAGAAAGAGAACAATAAAAACTATGAAAATGAAGAAAGCAATTGATAATAAAAAATAAGATATACTTAATTGAATAGAAAAAATTGAGAAGAAAACCATTTACATAACATTTTATTCCGAATTTTCAGTTATTTTTTCATCATATTTTTCTTAGAAAATCTCTTTTTAACCGAGGGGGTAGAAACTCAGAAGAAAGAGATATGATCGATCACGTGGTTTGATGGGGATGTGATTGGAGTTTTGGCATTAAAAGATCACTCCATTGCAAATATGAAAAATAGGTTTTGAACCATGATACATGTATAACCCAGTGGAACTGCTTGTTGGCTTTGGAAGGGGGAAGGGAAGAGGGATGGGAAAAATCATGAATCATGTAACCATGGAAAAATATCCTAAATAAATAAATTTAAAAGAAAAAATCTCTTTTTAGGAGATTGTCCCATATTCTAAGGAAATTCTATATTTAGATCAGTACAATAAGAGACCAATCCAATAGTCCTTCTGCTAGCATTTGACAGGAATTATTTGAAATGTTATGGTAGATGTGAAAGTCATTCCAAGATATGGCAGTTGGGAACCTCTGTAAATTAGAGCTGTCTGAGAATTTTCTTTCCTGTGTTTTGTTTTTAATCCTTACTTTCCATCTTGGAATCAAAACTGCTTATTGTTTCCAAGGCAGGAGAGTAGTAAGGGCTAGGCAATGAGAGTCAATTGACTTGCCCAGGTCCATTCAGACATACAGTATCTAAGGTCAGATTTAAATTCAGGACCTCCCATCTCCAGGCCTGGCTCTCTAATCACTGAGCCACCTACCTGTCCCCTCACCCTTGCTGGTTTTTTATATGAATTGAATTCTCCTTGCCTTTGTTTAGGGCCTCTGATCAGTGAATCAGAGAATTATCTTTTTCATATGCTTTTGGGAAAGGGGTCAAGTTATGGGGGGATCTGCTGACCTACATGTGTTTTCAGAGATAGGTGGTCATTGGGGATGACCTCCAATTAATTTCCGGTCTCTTGGCTTTTGTCCATGTTCTCCCTTTTGACCTCTACTTCTTATTTGAAGAATTAAGAAGAATAAGATGGTGAGTTCTATTTTTAGTATGTTGAGTTTGAAATTTCTACTCCAGTTTGTGATATTTGAGAGGCGACTGGCATTAAGAATATGAAGGTCAAGCGAGAGATTGGGCTGGATAAGCAGATCTAAAAATTATTTTGAATAATAGATGGGTGAATCCATGGAAGTTGGTGAACTCACCAAATGAGGGCAGTATAGAGAGAAAAGAGGAAGATCTAGGGTAGACCTTTGGGAGAGACTTATGATTAATGAGCATGACTTGGAGGAAGATCCACAGAGGACCCCCAGGAATGGTTAGTCAGGGAAGAAGACAGCCAGGAGAGATAATGTCATTAAAACTTAGAAAGTAGAGAGTATCAGGAGGAGACGGTAACTGATAGTATCAAATGCTGCAGAGAGGTAGAGAAGGATAAGGATTGAGAAAAGGACAATGGGTTTGGAGCTAAGAGATCACTGGTGGCTTTGGAGACAGTCATTTCAATTGAATGATAAGGTTGGAAACCAGCCTGAAGAGGGTTTAGAAGAGTGAGAGAAGGAAAAATAGAAGCATAGAATGAAGATGTCTCAGTTAATAAAGGAATTCAGTTATTAACGGGAGGAGAGATAAAGGGCAAAAGCTAGAGGAAATGGTTGATTTAAGTGAAAGTTTTAAAAAGATGGAGGAGATGGGCATGTTTATAGGCAACAGGAAAATGGTAAATAGGGAGACGTTGAAAATGAGCATGAGAGTGGGGCTGACAAAGCAATCTATTGGAGAAGACAGGACAGATTGTGATCAAGGGTCCATGTAGAAGAATTTGCCTTGACAAGGAAGAGATCCACAGGGCTTCATGTGACAGAGGTGAAGATGAAGGGAAAAACATCTAGGTGATGAGAGATAAGGAGAAGTGGCAAAAAGAAAGTCATTAATGAACAGTCTCAATTTGTTTGATGAAATATGAGGCAAAACGTCTCCAGTTTAGGAGGTGAAGAGAATAGGTACCACAGAAAGCTCAAGGAGGAGAGATGAAAAGGTTTATCATTGGAGTTTAGTTTGTCCCATTTGGGGGTCTCAGTTTCCTTCTCTTCAAAATCAGGAAGCTGGGCTATATGGTCCAACTCTGACGTCTTATGTCTTTTGTTCTAACATTCCGTATTTTAAATTCTCTACTGGCTGTATATTCTATGCCTACCAATATTTTGTTTTCTAAGTCCCTTCTAGTTTTGACATCCTAGATTTCTGAGAAATTACTCTAATGGGCTATTTTGTAAATTTCCCCCTTGAAATAAAAATTCTACTGTCAATGACTCATACATGGGCTACAAACTTGTAGTTCCTAAGTTTAGATATAGGTTTCACAACAATCTGCTTTTTCATCCTGGACTAATCTTTGTCCCTCCATTTCTCAGATATTTCTACCCCATCTTCTCATCTATCAAAATTCCAGATTGGAAAGAAAAAAACAATTTTAAAAGCAATCTATTGATCCAAAGTGCAGAATAACATTGATGCCAACAATTGCATTCCCTTCCCATCAGCAGAAATAATAGTTTATAGTCCCATCTTCTTCTATTCCAGGTACCCCAAACTGGCTGCTAAACACAGAGAATCCAACACAGCTGGGATTGACATCTTCTCCAAGTTTTCTGCATACATTAAGAACACAAAGAAACAAGATAATGCCTGTGAGTAATGCCCATATTTCAGGACCCTGGTTTTTGCATACATTCCAACATCTTTGTTTCTTCCCATCCCCATTTGTGAAATCTATAGCAAGTGACATTTGATATTGATGCCTCCTCTTTGCTTTTGTTCACTTTCATCATTGGCACAGACAAAGAAGTTATTAGGGAAACATCAACCTCATTTTTTAAATGGCTGAGCTCAAAAGAGGGTTTGTGGCCCTTCATAGTTGAATAGTACAATTAATACAATGCTAAGGATTCTCCAGTTCTGACGTAACTTAAGCTGGTAAGCTTGCCGAGTATCAGAGAGCATAATGTAGAGAAGCCCATTTTGCCTTTTGTGGCCAATGCTTTTAGAGTGATAGTTTAGGTCTGGAAGAGACATTAGAGGTTATCTAGTCCAGCAGTTCTCACACTTTCTTTGGACTCAGAAATCCTTTAATCTATTAAATTATTGAGGACTGCAAAGAGCTTTAAGGGAATTATATTTATCAATATTTTTCATATTAGAAATTAAAATTGATGAAATTTTAAAAAAATATTCATTTAAAAACAACAACAGTAAGCCTGATTTTAAGACATAAAAGAAGCAAAGGCTAGGCAAATTGGGGGTAAGTGACTTTCCCATGGTCATATAGGTAGGAAGTGCCTGAAGTCAGATTTAAACCCACATCTTCCCAAACCAGGCCTGGCACTCTATCCACTATGCTACCTAGCTGCCCCTTACATGTTAAGACAAATAACATTTTAATTAAAAATAACTATATTTTCCAAAACAGAAGAGTGATAAGAGTGGCACTGTTTTACATTTTTGGAAATGTAAATTGGAAACTGTTTGTTTACCATCAGTGCAAAACTCAACCTAGTTGTTACAGGATCAATCATGAGATGTGGAATAAAATTTTCAGATTAGCTATTTCATCACCACTTGTGTTTGTAGCCAAACATTCACATCGGTACAAGCAAAAGATAAACTTTAGCCATGTGTATAGATTCATTTATTTGTAATGCAAAATTATAGTCACATGGTTGATATATTAACTCAGTCTTCATGATTGTGGCTAAATTTTTAATCCAAGGTCATCTAGCTTCTATGAAAAAAGCACAAAAAGATCTTCATATTATGAAATTAGTTTTGATCATACTGACCCCCTGAAAAGGTTTCGGAGACTCCCAGAGAGTCTTCAGACCACACTTTAAGCTCTGTTGATATAGTCCAATTCTCTTTTCTATTTACTTTCTTCATTTTATAGATAAGATACTTGATTACAGGGGTGTGTTGTTAATTAACAACTGACTTTTCAGAATAAAAAAAATGTAAGCATGACACAGTTTTAAGTTTAATTCACATTATTACCATTCTGTTCATCACTTTCTTTTTTTTTTTAAACCCTTACCTTCCGTCTTGGAGTCAATAACAGTATTGACTGTGTATTGGCTCCAAGGCTATGTATTGCTCCAAGGCAGAAGAATGGTAAGGGCTAGGCAATGGGGGTCAAGTGACTTGCCCAGGGTCACACAGCTGGGAAGTGTCTGAGGTCAGATTTGAACCTAGGATCTCCCATCTCTAGACCTGGCTCTCCATCCACTGAGCTACCCAGCTGCCCCCTTCATCACTTTCTTAAACCTGGACAATCAACCGAAGAGTAAGTCAAGCCCTGACAGCAGCCTTTGCTTATTTCTGAGGTGTAAATGTTTACACTGAAAATTTAACAATCAGGCTTTTGAGAGCCTATACAAGTTGGCTCCAGCATACGCTTGGACTTGAAGCACAGAATGGTTATGGCTGGTCGAAAATGGCATAAGATAATAAAAATGGCAGACCCGGGATTTGAGCCCAGATATTTGAATTCCAAATTCATTCTGCCATACTGCCATGTGTTCAGAGTTTCTTAGAATGATGAACAAATCATCATGACATGAGAGGTGAGGGCAGGAAAAAAAGGCCATATTAGGACACTTGATTTATACTCACAACTCTATGGCTAATACCATGGCTAGAGATAGATCTCTTCACCTCTCTAGATAGGAATTTAATGTCTCTCCATACTATTTGGAAGATATTTGACTGGAATATGGCTTCTGACCAACCATCTCCCTGGCTCTGTGCTTCGTAGCAGAGTGTCTTTGGGAAGATTTTTCCTCTATCTCTAACCCTTAGTTTCTTCATCTGTAAAATGAACATGTTGAATTAGATCATTGCTGAGGTCCCAAGAATTCTGTGAGTCTCATTTTTATTTCCATTTCCTGTTAAGAGTTTCCTTCCTTCATTTCCTCCCATTGAATTTATTTTGTTATTCCATCTTGTCCACAGGGAAACATTCAATGAGGGAGTATTTTGGCATAATCAATTAGCAAATATTTACTGACTGCCTATTAATTGCAAATCATTGTGTCATATTCAAGGAAATATAGAAGAACACTGTCCTTGAAGGAGCTCACAATGTAGAACAGAAATAATGTAGTTAGAGAAGTAGGTGTATAAGATGAAACCTCTGTTATTTTTCCTTTGTTTTTCAACAGGACCAGTGATATCATGGGGTGATGTTTTGACTTCTTCTCCAGGTCTTTTTTTTAATAGATGAACTGAGGCAAAAAGAGATAAGTGACTTGCTTATGGTCACAAAGCTAAGAAGTTTCTGAGACCAGATTTGAACTCAGAAAGATGAGTCTTCCTGACTCCAGACCCAGCACTCTTTGCACTATGGTGCCACCTGGCTTCCCTACCTGAGCCATAGTTGGTGCTTAAAAATGCTCATTGATTGATTAATAGATGCTCTCTATCCTGACATTTTTTCCCTAAGCCTGACATTCCATAATTCATAATATCCTTTGTTATTTCTCTGCAGAAGGTTTTTTGTTTTTGTGTGTTTCTGTGTGGGAAGGGATTTGTTTTTCATTGTTTGTTAAGAGTTCCACTAGGATGGGCAGAAATGTAAGGATTTGCCTTCTGCATTGTTGGAGCAAGCATCCAAATTGATTAGGACAGAGTCCCTTATATTCTTGATTGGAATTCACCAGGTAACTTTGGACAAGTCACATCCCCTCTATGAGCCTTCGTATCAATCATCTAAAAAGTGAAGAGGTTAGACATGCTGATCTTTCATCACTGCCAGACTATGTTCTAATAATAACAATAATGTCGACATAGCACTTTATGGTTAGGGTTTGTTATATACTTGGTCTCATTTGACTGGTCTTTATTATAACCACCATGAACATTGTTAGTTTATATTCCATTATGTTATGTTGTTGCTGTTCACTCCTTTTCACTGATATCCAATTCTTTGTGACCTTTTGTGGGGTTTCTTGGCACTGGTACTGGAGTGGTTTGCCATTTCCTTTTCTAGCTTATTTTTCAGACGAGGAAACTGAGGCATACAGGGTTAAGTGTCTTGCCCAAGGTCACACAGCTATTAAGTGTCTGAGATCAGATTTTAACTCAGGAAAATGAGTCTTCTGACTCTGGACCCAGCACTCTATCCACTGTGCTAACTAGCCATTGTATTATATTAGATATATGTTATGTATGATATTCTTATATTGCTATTTTCTTTAGAGATGATGAAATTAAGACAGAGAATTTAAGAAAATTTCCCATAGTGACAGAGCTTACAAAATACAGTCATTCTTCTGCTCAGAGACTTTCAATGACTCCTTGTCTCACGATGATTTCAATTTGAGCTCCTCATGGTAACATTAAAGACCATCCATGTTCTAACATCAGCCTCTTTTTCTAGCCATTCCTATCACAATTATGCTATATTCTGCTGCTATCAGAATGGGTCTACTATTCGGTTCCTCTGACACACCCCACTCTTTTCCCATCTCTGCCTCTCCACATGTTATTATCTCTATCGGCAGTGTCCTCCTTTCAATCTCACTTGTAATTCTAGCTAACCTTGAAGAACTAGATCACATTCCATCTTCTTCATGATGCTTTCCCTTGATACCTCCAACTGAAGGCTATGTCATAATGCCCATAGCACTGTCTTGGTGCCATTTTCAAGTTATTTGTATATTTGTCTCATTGTTTCCTGTTTCATTCCCTACTGGACTTTTTAAGGTTATTTCTTTAATTCATTCAGCAAGTAGCTATGTTTTAGGAATATAAATTTAGCAGCAATGTAGAGTCTCAGTGAGAGAGAAGAGGGAGACTGGAGTCAGAAAGACCAACTGGGAGGTTTTTCTAAAAGTCCAGGTGAAAGGAAATTATAGAGGGGTAGGTGTGAGACTGGAGAGGACACCTATGAGAGATGCCGTGGAGGTAGAGTCCATAAGACTTGGCAACTGATTAATTCTATGTAGTTGGCTTATGCCAGGTTTTTGTTCATTTTTAACCCTTTCCAGGGAAAACACACAACACTCTTCTCATTGTAAGCAGGAAAGAAGCTATTCCTTTCATTTTTCTTTTGGAGTACTTCATTCATAAATTTGGTCCTTTCACCTCTTCGGTTCACATCCAAGACAATTCATCTTTTGATATATTGGTCTAATATCTTTGAGACATCCACATTGTGCTCTTAAGAAACAATAGGGGCAACTCAGTGGATAGAGTGACAGGACTAGAGAGATAGGAGGTCCTGGGTTCAAATGTGTCCTCAGACACTTCCTACTGTGTAATCCTGGGCAAGTCACTAAACCTTCATTGCCTCACTCTTACGACTCTTCTGCTTTGGAACCAATACAGAGTATTAATTCTAAGATAGAATTAAGGTAAGGGTTTAAAAACAAAAACCACCAGAAAAATTTCCCACCCTTCTATGGTTTTTTTTTATTCTTTTGCCTGATGAGATCTTCAGGTGCAGTTTGTAATTTCCCTCTTTATATTCAGGCTTATTTCTTGTATTACGTATATTAAAACATAACTCTTCTCAGGAACTCTGTAGACATAGGCTCTATCTTTCTTTGTTATCATTATTATCACCTGGACTTACTGTGATTATTTAACCAAGCTGCCTTCTCCTCTCAGACAGAATCCTTAGGCAAGTTGGAAGCCACTCAGGAAGAGGCTCAGCCTCCTATTTCAGGCTATTCCAGATCCCCAAATCAGACTATAGGCTTCATGTTTGTCCACCAGTCCAACTTCTTGGCTTGTTCCTCTGCCTATTGGCTAATCTTTTCCTTCCCTTTATGCTGTCAATCAATAACCACTATTAAAAAGATCATTATTTTGGTAGCATTTCAATTGAATTAAACTAAAAGGAGCATAAAATATAAAATCATTATATTCCATTCAACCCTCCCTCTACCCTCACCCAAGGCAGGAAAAGCCACCTTCAGGGTGGTTATCCATTTCCCCAGTAGCTACAGATTCCCCAGATGAGATCTGGGTCACAAGATTGTAAGATTTAGTATCTGGTCATAAATATCTTGGCACTCAGTAAAACTGGAACTACACTTGGAAAACTATCACACAATCCTTTAACCCATTGTCTGTGCTAATATTAGAATGTCCATGGAAACTTCCATTGCTTCTCATGGTTGCAGCAACATGAGTAAATAGGATACCAGGATGCTGAGACCTGGTTTTTGATATGTCCTCCTGCTACTTGCTGAATGGTTGGAGGAAGAATTTTCTTCCATCTGTATCTCCCCACTGCCTCACTTCACCCTCATCTCCCAAATTTCTGTGCCTGAAGTCAAGGTAAGTATGAAGTGAAACTTTCCTGATGTTACCATGACTCTCCATGTTTCCCCATGTCTCCTTTACTTTCATTAAAAAAATAAAATATTTTATTTTGTTCAGTTCACAGAGACTTTTATATAAAAAACAATCATATGTGATATTACTGTGTTGCCCTGTTTCATTCATTTGTAGATACTTTAGAAAGTTTTATTATTGATTAAATGGTTGTGATTATTTTAATAAAAGTGTCAAGCATGGGCCCTCCTATAATTATATCATTTCTATGGAAAAGTTAGATTTGACTTAGGCTAAGCACCATTTCCAGGAACAAAATCCTCTTTAAGTGTAAGAAATTCTTGTAAATCTTTTTTCTCCTGATCTTGAAGTTCACAAAGTCCTCAGTTCTCAGAATTTCAGTTCCTATAAGTACATCCTTTAAGTATGTTACAATTAAATTAGAATAATTAGAGGTTTCACCAAAGAATCTCTTGACTGGGAATTTATTCATTCTTGGCCAAGTGCCTCTCCCAAAACATTTCTTTTAAAGAGGCCTTTCCATGCTTCTTTACCCTCAGAAATAACAATTATAGATTTATAGGAAACCCTGTAAGCCATCTAGACCAGGCCCTCATTTTGCAAATTGGGAAACTGTGACCCAAAAAGGTTAAATGACTTGCCTGTGATCACATAGGTAGCATGTGACAAAGCTAGGATTTGAACCCAAGACTCCTGATGCCAAAGCCAAGAACTCTTTCCATTGTACCACTCTACTTCTAACTTTTCTTCTCTTTCCTTTTGTTTGTCCTCTTATTGCCCTTACTGAAGATAAAATACACAAACCAATATTTCCTACTTTCCCCCTATTTATCTTCTTCATCCTTATTTTTCTTCTTCTCTCCTATCCAGCTTTAATTACTCATTTCCCCCTTTTCTTTACTATGGTCTATCTCACAGCTCTGCTCCTGCTGCAGGGCTCTGTGTGTGTGTGTGTGTGTGTGTGTGTGTGTGTGTGTGTTTGCATCTCTTCTTTTCCTTTCAAGTTCTATGTGGCATCTATCCGTACCAAGTTCTTACTGCTCTCCTTTTCTGTATCTTAGTGAAACTGGTTGAACGGCTACGTCTCTTAAAGTACAGTCATAAGACTTTATTGCCTTTCTCCTCTTCTCATTCTGTCAATAGCTATGTTGGCTTCTTCCTAATATGTACGATATACAAGGAAACACGTATATATGCAAGGGAAGCTAATTTAGTTACCCTTTTATCCCCATTGCCCAGAAGAGGAAGCCAAGACTCAAGATGTGGGCAGAAGTTTTCTCCCAATCGTCCTTTCTCCTCCACAACCCTCCCAAATTCACCAATGTCTGTTCCCAGGGTTTTAAGGAAAGTGATGGAGATGGAAAGAAACCTTCTTTGCTGTCACCATGCCTCTATATGCTCTATGTGTAGGATGTAAGGACAAATGTTTACCATTTTCCATTAGGACTTTAACAATTAGAGCTATTTAACAAAAAGAATGGAGTTCTGGGAGGGAGATGACTGTTGTCTAACTCTTCATCTATTTAGGATTTTCTTGGCAGTTACCAGGGTGCTTTTTCCATTTCCTTCTCCAATGTGCCTATAATCCTTGATATTGGGAAGGTAGAGGTTGGTGCATTCTTGAACGCAGGAGCTCTGGGATCCAGTAAAGCTAAAATTGATTGAGTATACACACTAAGTCCTGCTCTAATAGGGTGAGCAAACCACGTACCACTCTACTTCTAACTAACTTTTCTTCTCTTTCCTTTTGTTTGACCTCTTACTGAAGATAAAATACACAAACCAATGTTTTCTACTTTTCCCCTATTTATCTTCTGTAGAAGTAGGGGAGTGCTAGACTGCTTATGGAGGAGCAAGCTGGCCATGTTAGAAATGGAGCAGGTCAAAATTTCCATGCCAATCTGTATTGGGATCAGACCCATGAGTATCCTCTGTACTTCCAGCCTAGAGGAGATGAGAAGAACCAGTCGCTTAAAACAAAAATGAGAGAGGCTACTTAGTGAGCATTTCTGGAGGTGTTCAAGCATGCCCTTTACCTACCAGGAACACAGGATGGCATGGTAGAAGGAAAACTAGACTAAGAATCAGAATAATAGCCATGGAAAAGATCAGGAGGAATTGAGCTCCTTTCCATTAAAAGAGTTTAGAATAATTTGTTATTCAATCATTTTTCAGTCAGGTCTGACTGTTTCTGAACCCACTTGGGGTTTTCTTGGTAAAGATACTGGAATGGTTTGCCATTTCCTTCTCCAGCTCATTTTACAGATTAGGGAACTGAGGTAAGCAGTGTGAAGCGACTTGACAGGGTTACACAGCTAGTAGGTGTCTGAGGCCGGATTTAAACTATGGTCCTCCTGATTCAAGGTCCAAAGCTTTATCCACTGTGCTACCTAGTCACCACAGGGTCCTGAGGACACAATGCCAGAAAAGAAAGGAAGAAAAGAAGCCTCTTGCCTTAAGGATCTTGTATTGTATTTGGAGGGAGGAGCAACTTCTCTGCACCTCACTTTTCTACTGTGTAAAATGAAGGGGCTTGTCTAGATGAGCAGAGTTGTATGGGATGACCACTGGATTCAGATCTTTCCTCTGATGTTACCACCTGCATGACCTTGGACAAGTGACTTAACTCATCTAGTCTTCATTTTTCTTATTTACAAAATGAAGGTCTTGGCGGCATGGAATATAGTATGCTGGATTTGAATAAGGAAGACCTTGCACTTGTGTTTGAATCTTGCCTTAGACACTTACTAGCTGCATGATCTCGAGTAAGTCACTTAACCTCTGTGTGTCTCAGTTTTCACTTCTGTGAAATGAAGGAGTTGGATTTTTATAACTCCTAAGGCCCCTTTTAGGGCAGCTAGGTGACTGAATGGATTGAGTGCTGGCATGAAGTTAGGAAGATTCTTCTTTGTCAGTTCAAATCTGACATCAGACACCAGCTCTATGACCCTGGGCAAGTCACTTAACCTTGTTTAACTCAGCTTTCTCATTTGTAAAATGAGCTTGAGAAGGAAATAGCAAACGATTCCAGTATTTTCGCCAAGAAAACCCCAGATGGGGTTGGGAAGAGTTGGAAACAACTGAACAACAATAGCAAGGATCCTTTGAACCCCATGATACTATAATTTGAGGCCTCTAGGGCTCCAACTCTAGGTCTATGATACTATGAACTCCAAGGATGTTTTCATTTCCAAATCCCATGAGCCTATGAATTCTGGGTCCCTTTATGTCTTGCTATTTGATGAGACCAATTTTTGCTTTCCCATCTTTGTTTTAAAGAGTTATGTGCTGCCCTCTCCTGGCACTTGGGGGAAAAGATGATAGAAAGAGCAAAGAAAAGGGTTCTTGGATCGTTAGTCCATCACAGCCCTTTAGGGTCCAGCCTGGTCCTCTGTTAATGGCACCCCATACCCCAGGAATGAGACTCAGAGCATAGATATAGTTTGACTTCTCTTTCTTAGGTAGTAGTGAAAGATCCTTGGATGCCACAGTTTCCTCTAATTTCCAGCTTCTTTCTTCTTGTTCCACCCCTTTCCCTCTCTTATTAATTTCTTTGGCTTAAAATAAAAAAGAGTCTGAAAAGATTAAAGCAAGGATAACGTTTATTTGTGGAATCATAGGGCTCCCAGTTCTATCAAAGGATCAGTGCCTTTCTTTTTTCTTTTTTTTTCTTTAAGCATCATGAAAGTAAGAAGGATGGAGAATCTATTCCAGATCTCCAGGAAAGTGGCAAGTGATATTAAAAAAAGAAAATACATATATTTATTATTCTAAGCATCCTCAATTACAAGGCTTTCAGTTCTTCTTACTCTTCCCCTGTGCCTTTCAACAGCCTTTCTTTCTTTCTCCCCTCCTCACCCACTGGGATTAAGGAGAAAAGAACAAGGTGGTGATAAGAAGAGCCCTGATTGGGAGAAGGTTGACTTATGTTCTGGTCCTACCTCTTTCAACAACTTGCTGTGTGACTTTGGATGAGTTATTTAGCTTCTTTGTGCCTTTGTTTCCCCTATTTGCATAATCAAGTTTTTGGACTATGTTCAGTCATTTCAGTCATGTCCAACTCACCTTTGACCCCTTTTGGGGGAGATAATGAAGTGGCTTATCATTTCCTACTCCAACTCATTTTACAAATGAGATATCTGAGACAAGTAGGGTTAAGTGGCTTGCCCAGGGCCATACTGCATCTGTATCTAAGGTCCAATTTGAACTCAGGTCTTCTTGAGTCTATGTTTAGTATTCTATTCACTGAGCCACCTAGCTTCCTATTGGCCTGAGTTACCTCTAAAAATTCCTTCTGTCACATCTGTAATGCATAGAGTCTGAGAAAAGCATTGCCATTCCTAGAGTTCAAATACTTAATTTAGGAGGTAGATATTGGAGATGGATGCTGGAATTAGAATCAGGAGGCTTTAGGTTCGAATTTTGATTCTGATTTGCCTTATTTGTGTTGTAAACTAGCTACACTAAGCCTTAGTTTCACTATCTGTAAAATGGAGAACAACTTACTTGAGTTACTCACCGCATGAAGTTTTGTGAAGCTCAAATGAGATAATAATGTAGGTAAAGAGAGATCTCAATGTCAGCTATATCCCTTTGCTCCTTTGCATTCTCTGGGTGCGGTTCACAGCATAAGACAAACATCTCTGAGTGTGCCTATTTGACACAATCTTAGCCTCAGGAGTCTCTTGGGTTGCTTGCTTAAACAAACACACTACAAGGACCTTAGAAGTGGAAGCAATAAGGGGATCGAGTAGAAAGAGCCCAGGCTTTGGCTTCAGAAGACTTCAGTTCCAATCCCAGCTCTTCCACTCATTACTTGTATCTCCTTGGGCCAGTTACTTAATCTATTTGAGCTTCAGTCTCCTTCTCTGTAAAAATGAGGCAATTAGACTAGCTCATTTTTATGGTGCTTTCTAGCTCTAAGTCATTGATCTTATGGCCTTATGTTGGTTTGCAAAGCTCTGCCTTGGGAGTTTTCTGGCATTAAAATGAACAGTTGATGGCCTCAGCCACTTCCTAGCTGTGTGACCCTGGGCAAGTCACTTGACCCCCATTGCCTAGCCCTTGCCACTCTTCTGCCTTGGAGCCAATACACAGTATTGACTCCAAGATGGAAGGTAAGGGTTTAAAAAAAATGAACAGTTGGAACTTCATGGTACTGGAAAAGTGGGGTGTCACTTAGCGGTGACCCCATCATCTCTTCCTTCATCTGAGGCTTCAAGCAGCTCCTGCAGAGGAAGGTACCTGGATCCTAATACACGATTACTTGTTTCACCCTAACCTCAGTTGAGAGAATGGGATTGGAAGGAGAAGAGGAGATGGCCCCTATTGCTGTTATCTTTGTGGCACACAACTAGGTGGTCCAACAAGTCCCACCAGAGCAATGAGGATAAGGATGTGACTGTATACTCATTTCCACTTCCTCCTTAACCACAAGATGCTTTCTCCAAACCCACCCTGGTCACAAAGGGACCCTTCAGTCCAGCTTCCCTGGCAGCTCTGATGTGTAAATGGCCAGTCTTGGTTGTTGATATTGGGGTGGGTTGTTTGGTTTTTTTTTTTTTGGCATGTTTTTTGTTTGTCAGTCAAGCTACAGTTTTGCTTTGCTTAAAATCCCTCCCAGGAAAAACAAACAACATAGACCTTGTGCACCCAACCTTCCAGTGAGGAGCCTCCTTAGGGCTCAAGGGGAAGGTTTGGGTCATCTTGTAGAGCCGCACGTTCCCTCTTGCCTGAGGTGAACATTTCCTACTGGCGCCTCTTAGTTCCCCTCAGAATTGTCCAGGGGCTGATCTCTAGAGGGATGAATTATTGGAGAGAAAAATTTATAATTTATGTCTCAGAGACATTCATGAAATGAATCCTTGGGCAGGCATAGGGATGGCGTGTGGTGGTGGTGGTGGTAGCCGCAGGCAGTGTGCTCAGAAGGGAGGGCGAGGGTGGAGGAAGGGTACGGAGAGAACTCGGTCCTCTGTGGGTGGGCGCATTCATTAGTGGGATGAGAAGGCCTTTCACTGTGTGGGCTCCCTCCTCAGAACTGAGCGGGGAGACCACCAACACCATTCCATGCGGTGGAATTTCCAGCCGTCTGACCAGAATGATTCCTCTCAGCCTGGCCTGGAGTCAGATCAAGGGCCAGGAATAAAGGAACATTAAAAGACTAATTTGTACATGAGTTAAATACTCTTTTACCTCTTGCTACTGCTCCTTCATACTATACAAAAGGAATCCTCTTTTATGCAATCTATAATTCCATGAGTCTAGCTCTTTCTGCCTGTATATGTGTATATATATATATATATATTTATATATAATGATAATATGTCATATATAGGAAGAGAGGTTCACACAGAGCCCATATACTGTATGTGTGTGTTCTGGTGCTTTCTGTGTACCACCAGAGGCCATAACATACCTCCTTAAATAAACAGGCACATATGCCAATTAGCCAGAAAAAAAATTATGTTTACACTAGAAAGTTATTAGTGACTGGATGAGAATCCAAGTCTCCCCACTTTGCTAAAAAGTACCAGGGTGGTTAATCGAAAGAAACTTGATTTTACATATATACATACATATGTGTGTGTTTATGTATATAGGTGTGTGTACAAATACACATGTGTTTGTATGTGCATTTCATTGAGTATCTGGCTAGAGAGCATTACAGTTAAGTTTACATAGTGACTTCCATAATAACCCTCATCTGTGGTTGGAAAATAGCTTGCAAAAACATACTGCTAGTCTGTCTGGACTATCAGAAAGAAATTGGTTGCTGAGAAGGGTGGTAAATGCCTATAATCCCTGCTACTGGGGATGCTGAGGCTGGTGGATCGCTTGAGCGTTGTAGGTTTGAGCTGCAGTAGGGCAGAAGGCAATTAGGCATTTCCACGAAGTCTGACACCAATATGGCAAGCCTCTGGCATACCAGGCTGCCTGAGGTAGGACAAACCAGCCCAGGGTAGAAAAAGTAGGTCAGAGTTTCCATGTCAGTCAGCAGAGGGGTCTTATCTGTGAATGACTGCTTCCAGCCTGGATGAGACAGGAAGGAAGGAAGAAAGGAAGGAAAAGAGGGAGAAAGGAAATAGATTGGCCAAATGGGGCTTAAAATATGATGATGATGTTTTTTCATGTTAAAATCGTTAGATAGCAGAGTAAGAAGGGCCTTTAGATGTCATCATCAAATTCAATCTCCTTTTAAAAGGTGAGGAAACTGAGGCACACAGAGGCTAGTAGTCTTCAAGTTCACATCTTTCTGACTCCAAGTTCAGTACTCAAGCAACTACATTTTAATGCTTCCTAAATCAAACTGACATTTTTTAAGGATAGCCACAAAAGACTGTGACCTCTACTACCCTCCTTTTCTGATACTCCTTTATGATGTAGAACTGACCATGAGTTCTTCAGGGTATGGAAAAGTCTTGATTTGTATAATTGGAGATGTAATCCTTCCACACCTAAGGATTTTCTCAGGTCATCTTCCCTGATCTTACTTCATTTTCTTCTCTTCCCAATTTTGATCCTATACTCCTTTACTCTCAAATCTTTTACCTCTTTGTCCTTAAATCTGTCTTACCAGTTCCTACTCATGTTCTGCTTAATGGAATTGGAAGAAGTCATAATGCCATTCTAATTGGAAGTATTATATACCTTTTCTCCAACTTCATCTGAGCCTTCACTGCAGCAAGGAAGTCTTTTTTTTCCCCCTCTCTAATTCCCTTATCTTATTCATCATAGAAGCTCTTCCAAACCTTCTCTTCCAAGTCTTCCCCACTTCTCATTTCTGCTACCCTCTTAGCTGTGGCTCTTGTGTCATGTAGTAGTAGTCTCTCGGTAACCAAGGATGACGATTGTCTTTGTGCGTTTTCATCTATGATAGATGAGTGTGCACAAAGACACTTGTGTGTGAAGGATATTTAAGTGGAAAAGTCGATGCACAGAGACACTCCCACTCTCTCGGCATTGGAAGCCTGGGTCCAGTGGCACAAAAAGTAGTTACACCTGGAGACTTCCTCAGCTGCATTGGATGGCCATGTTGTCCTTTGTGCTCCAACACGCCCTAAGCACTCCACGGTGCCTTGCTGCGTTGCCCTCTCAGCTGTTGAACCTTCTTATTGGTTTCTTCCACTTGTTCCGCCGAAGTAGTCTTCACATGCTGGGTGAGCAAAGCCCTGGTTCACCAGGGGTCAACAACCTGATGGCTACTCTCACAATTTTTAGCCGGCCTGTCGAAGCCTTTGCCCGGGGTGTGGCCTCTGCCGCATGCTAGCAGCTACTGGGAGCCACAAGTGAGAGCTGGGGGTCAGGTGGGGGTCAGAGGCTGGAGAGCTGCCCTAGGAGGGCATGACAAGCCCTCCATACCAGAGATACTACCCCTCCCTGAGCACCCCATATGAAAAAATTGGGACTTCTCTGTTCTTTATCTCAAAGCCCTTGAGAGATCCCCCAACTCTCTCCTCCTTTTCTGTAAAATCTCTACCAATTAGGTGATCTTTCTTTTCAAGGTCAATCCTTTAGAATTTACTCTTGATTCCATCCCCTCCCATCTTCTCCATTGCCCTTTGAATCTTCCCTTCTCTCTTTCCAATCTTCAGCTTCTATTGGTTCCATCAAACATGCATTAGTATCTCTAGCCTAATAAAACTAGACCCTATTCCTTTACACTATCATCTTATATCTCTTTGTTTCAGCCAAACTACTAGGAAAATTTAACTATTCTCGGCACCTCCACTTTGTCTTCTCTCATTTACACTCAACCATTTTCTATCTGATTTCAAACCTCATCACTGATCTGAAAACTGTTTTCTCAATAGTGAATTCTCTCTCACCCTTGCCCACTTAAGAGAATGTAAGTTCATTGACAAAAGACACTGTTTCATTCTTTGTTATCTATATCACCTTGTGTAATGCTTGGCATATAGTAGATATTTAATTCAGAACTGTGGATTGATCCATTGCTGTGACCTCCACAGAATCACTTGAGGAGATGTTTCTTTGTACCTTGCTCTCTTCCGCTCCTTGGCCACACAGATGGTTACTTAAAGCCCTTCCTCTGAGCATTGGTCAGCATCTGGTCAGAGACCTAGGACAGGAAATCCTAGAGAAGGGAAAACATAGGCTTTTTGAAGCTGAAGTAGAAAAGTATAGCATATTCTGTAGAATCCAAATGTTCAAGTCTTGCTTCACGGATCTCTCAAAACTTCATTGAAGCAGCAAAAATTAGAAAGAGAAATTCCATTTAAAGTCACCTTAGACAAAATAAAATACTTAGGAATCTATCTCCCGAAACAAACACAGGAACTATATGAACACAACTACAAAACACTCTCCACACAATTAAAACTAGATCTAAACAATTGGAAAAACATTGATTGCTCATGGGTGGGATGAGCTAACATAATAAAAATGACCATCCTACCCAAACTTATCTATCTATTTAGTGCCATATCCATTGAACTACCAAAAAACTATTTTACTGAATTAGAGAAAACCACAACAAAGTTCATTTGGAAGAATAAAGGATCAAGAATATCCAGGGAAATCATGAAAAAAAATACAAAGGAAGGTGGCCTTGCAGTCCCAGATCTCAAACTATATTACAAAGCAGTGGTCATCAAAACAATTTGGTACTGGCTAAGAGACAGAAAGGAGGATCAGTGGAATAGACTTGGGGTAAATGACCTCAGCAAGACAGTCTATGACAAACCCAAAGACCCCAGCTTTTGGGACAAAAATCCACTATTTGATAAAAACTGCTGGGAAAATTGGAAGACAGTGTGGGAGAGATTAGGTTTGGATCAATACCTCACACCCTACACCAAAATAAACTCAGAATGGGTGAATGACTTGAATATAAAGAAGGAAACTATAAGTAAATTATGTGAACACAGAATAGTATACATGTCAGACCTTTGGGAAGGGAAAGATTTTAAAACCAAGCAAGACTTAGAAAGAGTCACAAAATGCAAAATAAATAATTTTGACTACATCAAATTAAAAAGGTTTTGTACAAACAAAACCAATGTAACTAAAATTAGAAGGAAAGCAACAAATTGGGAAACAATCTTTATAACAAAAACCTCTGACAAAGGTCTAATTACTCAAATTTATAAAGAGCTAAACTAGTTGCACAAAAAAGCCATTCTCCACTTGAAAAATGGGCAAGGGACATGAATAGGCAATTTTCAGTTAAAGAAATAAAAACTATGAATAAGCACATGAAAAAGTGTTCTAAATCTCTTATAATCAGAGAGATGCAAATCTAAACAACTCTGAGGTATCACCTCACACCTAGCAGATTGTTCAACATGACAGCAAAGGAAAGTAATGAATGCTGGAGGGGATGTGGCAAAGTAGGGACATTAATGCATTGCTGGTGGAGTTGTGAATTGATCCAACCATTCTGGAGGGCAATTTGGAACTATGCCCAAAGGGCAATAAAAGACTGTCTGCCCTTTGATCCAGCCATACCACTGCTGGGTTTCTACCCCAAAGAGATAACAAGGAAAAAGATTTGTACAAGAATATTCATAGCTGCACTCTTTGTGGTAGTCAAAAATTGGAAAATGAGGGGATGCCCTTCAATTGGAGAATGGCTGAACAAATTGTGGTATATGTTGGTGATGGAATACTATTGTGCTCAAAAGAATAATAAAGTGGAGGAATTCCATGGAGACTGGAACAACCTCCAGGAAGTGATGCAGAGTGAGAGGAGCATAACCAGGAGAACATTGTACACAGAGACTGAAACACTGTGGTACAAGAGAACATAATGGACTTTTCCATCAATGGCTTTACAATGTCCCTGAACAATCTGCAGGGATCTACGAGAAAAGAAAAAAAAAAACCTATCCTCAAGCAGAGGACAAACTGAGGGAGTAAAAACACCGAGGAAAAGCAACTGCTTGACTACAGAGGTTAAGAGGACATGATGGAGGAGTGATGCTAAATGAGCGCCCTAATGCAAAAAGCAACAACAAGGAAATGGGTTCAGAGCAAGCACACATGTGATACCCAGATGAATTGCGCGTCGGCTAGGGGAGGGGTGGGAGAGGAAAAGAAAATGATCTGTTTCCAATGAATAATGTATGAAAATGACCAAATAAAATAATGTTTTAAAAACTAAAAAAAAAAAAACTTCATTGAAGTAGAATCTAATTATCTTATTACCACTTTCTCATCTGGAGGAGCTGAAATCAAGAAAGAGGGATGAGTCCATTAATCAGCAAACATTTATTAATCACAGTTAGGTTATAGGCACTATGCTAGGTACAAAGACAAAAATGGAAGAGTCTCCACTATCAAGGAGTTTACATCTATCAGAAAAGCAACATCTATATGCACAGGCATTTGTTCTGTGTGTGTTTGTGTGTATATTATGTATAGATATAAAAATATGTATATGCAGAGAGTATTATCTCTATAAATACATATCAAATGTATAATATATTTATATACCACATATCAAATATATTTATATTATATAGACATATATATATACTATTCTATCATACAATGTAGCATAAATGTGTATTATTTTATTTATGTCATAGTATATATTTAATAGAGTATCTCTCCAGTTTACTCTCTCTATATATAAACATATTACATACACACACAGAAGAAATGTGTATGTATATAGATGTCATCCTCATAGACTGTAAACTCCTTGATACTAGGGACTATCCTATTTTGTCTTTGTGATATATATATATATATATATACATACATACATATATACCACTTTTAATAAATACTATAAACTAATAATATAAAGTAATAAATTTTTATTTCATAAAGAATAAATATAAAATACAAAGAAAATGATTAAAATTAAGATTTTTTACATTTTGTTTGTTATTATATTATATATATTAAATATATATATTATATAATATTAAGATTGTTGGTTTCCTTTGCTAGGAGAATAGGAATGGTGGGAATCATCTTTTCCTCTGCTAATAATTGAGTGATTAAAAAAATCTTGGGATGAGGTAAAAGAAGTCTTTAAAAAACCCTCATTGTTAGCCTGAAATAAAGTATTGTTGATTTTTCTTTTGGGGATAGATAGAAAGTTTAGAAAGTATTTAAGCGAATTATTGAAATGCTCCACTACAGTTCTGTTAGACTGAACAGGGTGGAAGGTAATTTCTTTTCTCTGTCACAGTGAGGCAGTAGAAAGAGTGCTGGACCTAGAATCTAGAAGACCTCAATTCAGATCTAGCCTTTTATGCTTTCTAATGGTGTGAGTCTGGGCAAGTCACTTAACTGCTGCCTTCCTCAGTTTCTTCATCTGTCAAATGAGGTACTTCCCAGGGCTGTTGTGAGGATCAAATGATATACTATTTTTAAAAATGTTTAATACATAGTAGGTGCTTAATAAATTTTCTCTCCTTTCCTTCCTTTCCCTAACACAGGACTTAGCCTTCAAAATGACCATAAAACGCAGTGATCCCTTCCTTGCTAGTCCTTTTGGAGTAATAGATTATGCTTTATGTTTCAGATGTGAAGCTAGGTCACACCAGAAGATTAGTCTGCTCTGTGTGTTTCTCTGGGGGAATTGAACTGCATTAAGGCTTCAAGTTTATTGTGATCATCTGGGAAATAGTCTATGATGGCAGACTTCAGTTTTGGTCTGGGGAGCACAAGCCCATGTAGACTTATCTGGGAGTTGGAGTTTTCATGGTTGGATACAGGGGGAAGAAAAAAGGTCTCTGAGACTTCTAGTTTTTCCTCCCCAAACTGAAGAACACAGTAGTATAAGAATGGCCATCCTGGTCACATTTATGGTCTGTTGAATGTTCTATTTGTGAAATGGGTACTAAGGGGATATCATGGCTGGCTACCACCAGGACTGACTTTAGAATTTGAAGAATAATGTGAAATGTCTCTAGTTTTCCTTAATAACTCATTATGGTGCTACCTTATATGAATTCATCCAGATTTTACTTGGACCTAGTTACATTTGCAGTCTGTACCACCTCTTTGACTAAGGAGTTCCATATGCTCACTACCCACTGTGTAAAATACTACTTCCTTTTTTGGTTTATTCTATAAACTTGCTTTTCCAGGCTTCGTGGTGGGGGGTAGGAATAGGGCGAACCTCTGGTCCACTGAGATTTAGGAAATAAGCCCAAACACAGTCTGTCCATACCCTCTCTGATTTTATATATTTATTTCCACATTTCTTTGAAGCCATCTTTATCTTTCTATCCTAACTTCTGGAGCCTACCTGTGTCTCCTGAATTATTTCAGTTGATTCTTGATAGTTTTTCTCCAACTTTGTTCTGGACTTCTAAGGTTCTATGACCAGGATTTAATTCCAAATTGGAATGCATGGTTTCCTGACTTCTTGAAAGAATTGTTTTATTTTAGAGATAATAAACACATTAATTAAACATGTAAGAAACATCTTTGCATGGATAAATGGCATGGCTCTTACCTTTAATTTGTTTATCTTTTACCCTTTGGATGACTCATCATAACTATGGCCAACACTTATGTGCATACACACATGAACACATTTGTACATAAAAATATGTGCATATACATGTATATGCACGTATACACACATGTATGCTTTTAAGATTTGTAAAACCCTTTAATGACATTATTTGTATATTTTCTTCTCACAAGAACTCTGTGATAAAGGAACTATTATCATCCTCATTTTGTAGATGGGGAAAAAAATATTGAAAGAGGTTGTGACTTGTCCAGCATCATATACTAGTAAGTATTTGTAGCAAGATTTGAAAGCAAGTCTTCTGGACCACAATTCAGGGCTCTATTGACTAATATACCCAGTTGTCCAGATTCTTATGCTCTCTTGGACAGAGGCAAGGGGAAACAAAGTATTTACTCTAAGAATCCTGGAGCTGCAACCATCCAGTGGTTTGCAAATTAAAAAGATGTATGCCCCTGTAAATCTTTCATATTTAGTATAATGCCCATCCCAGCCATAAGGGACTTGTGTCTCTGTTTCTAGAATCAACTTCTTCATTGACATCCATGCTAATATTCACACCTGCCTTCACCAAGCTAATTTTCCCACAGAACACCCTGGAGTTCTAAATATATTAGTAGAACCTACAAATTCTGGTCCAATAAGTCTGAGAAGGGGAGGGGATGAAATATCTCCCCCATCCAACACACACACACACACACACACCGAATAAGAGCATGTGTGTGGGGGGGGGTAAGTTTGGAAGCAAAATATATGCCCATATTATGTGAACAGCATCTTTTATGTACAATTATTTAATATTTTACTGGGCAGCTCATGCCAGACCTGGAATGAGGAAGACATCTTCCTTAGTTCAAATCTGGCCTCAAACATTTATTAGCTATTCAACCCTGGGCAAGCCACTTCATCCTCTTTGCCTCAGTTTCCTGATCTGTAAAATGAGTTAGAGAAGGAAATGGCAAACCCTGCACCATTATCTTTTGCCAAGAAAATTCCGAATTGGGGTTATAAAGAGTAGAACATGACTGAAACAACAACAAATTTAATATTTTAAAGGGAAAAAAATCATTAGCATTGAAACTTTCTCCCAGACCTCCTCTTGACATTCTGTAGAGGACCAGGGATTTGTGGAAAATAGTTTGAAAAATGATACAACAATCCAGTAGGTAATAATGCTCATGAAATAGTGCTTTCTGTCTCGTTATAAAAGGCATAGGGCCACCACAGATAAATTTTCTCCTCTTTCACAGTTCCCCTGACACCCCTTGCCTACTTCAATTTTTTTTTTGCTTTGCATTGCAAAGGACAGCTAGACATTGCACATTTTTAATTGAGGCTTTTTCCTCAGAGAACCAGAATTTAGAAGAGAACACTGTGCAGCCCTTCAGCAAATAGAAGCAATTGAAATTAGTACCTCCTAGCTAGCAAGAATAATTAGTTAAGTTAGAAAGCTTCCAGCGCTCCGAGAGCCAGAAGAATCCCAGGTGAACTTTCCTCCTGACCCATTGGCCCACCTTGTCCAAACCCATGGCCTTCTCAGCAGGATTTGAGGGGACATTCCATGTCATTTGACCTGGGGAACTTTGGTGTTACTTGTCCACAGAAATTGCTAGTTAGAGCCCTGCCTCTGAGAACTTTTTTGAGAGGATTTTGGAGA